>NW_015159988.1:1284-6019 GCF_001447785.1 Gekko japonicus
CCAGGTAAAGTCATGTTTTGAGTAGCTTCTTCAAGTCAAAGAAGAAAATTTCTCAAGGATCTGTATTATACAAAGTAAATATATAAGAAGAGTACACTTATACTAGTTCTGAATACCATCATAATTTATATTGTTTGTGTGCAGGTATTCACTCCAACTTTCATTCTGTCTAAATGCAGTAACCAAGCTTGTCTTGGTTTTCATCACTGAAGCTAAGGTTCTCATACTAAATGCTCTAAGAATTGGAATTAAATACATGAGTCCTAATTTGCTTAAAGTTGCAGTCCCACTGCTCCATGATTTAAAGAAATCACAACTTCATTAATACTTGATCTTAAATAAAAGGTGTGTGTGTGTGTGAATTCATGTTCTGAGTAAGTCCAAAAGGAGAGAAAGTCCTCAAAGCAAATATCAACTGGGTTTCTCTCCGTAAGAGAATCTGGTTAATATTCAGAAATGATAGGGCTGTTTCCATCCATCTTTCCGCCCCCTCTTTTTCTAACCACCCTTGAACACATATACCCCAACAAAAAATAAAGGGCCCCAGAGCTCCTACCTGATGTGCTGCTACTGCTTGAATCAGGGCTATTTTGGGGCAGGAACGCACAGGAACGGAGTTCCAGCTGGCTCCCGAGTTGCCACACCCAACAGGAACTCATTAGCATAATAGGCCACACCCAACAGCAGAAACTCATTAGGATTGGCTACATTAGGGGTGTGTGGCCTAACATGCAAAGAAGTTCCTGCTACAAAAAAAGCTCTGGGTTTTGACAACAAACAAGATAAACAGAATAAGAATCAAAAGGTGGGTGTGGCTGGATGACCACATTTCTGGTAACATGGGGGTGTGGCCTAATATGCTAATGTGTTTTTGCTGTTGGGTGTGGCCTATTTTGCTAATGAGTTCCTACTTGCTTAATGGGAAAATCGAGGGCAGGCAAACCTCTGGGGTCTTTGCAACCATTAGAAGCTCCCTGTTGGCCCTGGGAAGTTATCTCTATGGACTTTATTACTGTATATCTATTACCTTTGCATGATTTATCCTCAGTTCTAACAGGAAACATAAGATACCTGAATGTCATATAGATCTCAATATATAAGCCTTTTGCGGTCCAAGTCAACACGGGTCAGGGAGAATTGATCCGGTGGTATCTGGGCCTCTGGGGGGCTGTTTTGTTTAGATAGAGTCACCATATTTGCAGCATAGCTGCTGGTGCCTTGGAGATCAATTGTAATCCAAGGAAATGTCCAGCCATTCAGTGAGTGTAGTATGCTAAATCTGAAAAACACTGTAATAAAAGGATACACACAAAATTCTATTTGAAGTTACCAAAAAAAACCCTCTTATTGACTGTTCTTTAAAGATGCAGTACAAATACAAGTTGAATTTAAACACCAGAAGTGGAACACACTGTCAGAATGCTGCCTAACCTAAAAAACAGGAAGTTGCTTAAATGTTATCAACCTTCCCAAACTACTTATTTATTCAAATATTTATATCCATTTTTACTGTGACTGAAGGCATCTCACAAATCAGACTGAAAAGCATAACAGGGTGTGCCAAAAATAATAATCTATTTTCCTGCTCCATTATAGCTTATGGGGACCATTATAGTCAATGGGCCCCATAGACTATAAGGGAGAATTGATCTGGGGATATCAGGGCCTCTGAGGGGCTGTTTCTTTTAGACAGAGTCACCATATTTGCAGCATAGCTACTGGTGCCTCTCCTCAAAAACCCCTCCAAGTTTCAAAAAGCTTGTAACAGGGGGTCCAATTCTATGGGCCCCAGAAGGAGGTGCCCCCATCCAATGAATGGAAAAATGCTCCTGAGATGGAAGCTAAATTGTCTGAGCAGCTAACTAAAATGTTGTGTGCCAGCACCCCCTAGCACAGCCTAGAGGGAACACTGGATCAGGGTCCCTTGGCCTCTGTCACAGTCTAAGGACCACTGGTTGCTTATGTCTACTACCCCCTCCTCCAAAACAACAACAACAACAAACTTCATGTTAAGCTGATGGCCAGATTGGCACCAACCATCATGTAGGCCATGCATAGGTCTTGCACTCCCACTGCTTGGCCAAACAAAGGTTTCTCCACCTGGCAGTGGTCTTTCAGCTGCAGCAACAAGAAGGAGAAGGTGGTCCAAAATGCTGTTTTCAGACAAACGTCCAAGGATTGGAAGGTGTTTGCATCACCTTCACCCCAGCAAAGGGAAAACCAAGGACACAAACAGCAGAGAACACAACTTGCCATTTCATCCTAGCATATTTCATCGGACAGCTCTCCCTTCACATGAACGTGAATGAAGCTGGCTCATACTGGGTCAGAACTTTGATCTACCAAAGTTAGAACTCTCCATTCTGACTGGCAACGGCTCTGAGGCTGGAGTCTTTCACGTCACCTACCGATGGAAGGTGACATCAAGTCACAGCTGACTTATGGCGACCCTGTAGGGTTTTCAAGGCAAGAGATGAACAGAGGCAGTACCATTCAGAACAACATGGAGATGAACAGAGATGGTTTGCCATTGCCTGATTCTGTGTAGCAACCTTGGTGGTCTCCCATCCAAGTACTCACCAGGGCCAACCCTGCTTAGCTTCTGAGATCTGGTGAGAGAGGGCTCACCTGGGCCACCCATGTCAGGACATCATCTTCTACCTGATTCTTTTAATTGGAGATGCTGAGGATACAACGCGGGACTTTCTGTGTGCAAAGCAGATGCTCTACTGAGGCACCACTCAATGGCAATCCATTTGCAAATGAAGTGCGATCCAGTTTAAAATATTCAAAGTGAATACACTTAGCATTACAGAAACAAACCACACAGATTCCCAGGGCCTTCTACCACCCACAGCGTGGAGAAAACCAAAGGAGCACCTTTTGTAACATAAAAGCTTGCTTTCCCTGGTCAGTAGATGGGGAAGGGAGCAGTGTTCCCTCTAAGCTGAGTTAGTGTGAGCAAGCTCACAGTTTCTTAGCCTCCAGCTCACACATTTTTGTCTTAGCTCAGGAAAGGTGGCTCCAGAGCAAACTAATTGATGCAGTAGCCAAATCGCTCACTCACAACTTTAATGCCAGTAGCTCAAAAAGTAGAACTTTTGCTCACGAGACTCCACAGCTTAGAGGGCGCATCGGAAGGGAGACTGCTGTCAAAGAATGCAGGTGCACCAAACATTAAGAACATAAGAACATAAGAGATGCCAATGTTGGATCAGGCCAAAGGCCCATCCAGCCCAACACTGTATCACACAGTGGCCAGAAATACCAGGTGCCATCAGGAGGTCCACCAGTGGTGCCAGGACATTAGAAGCCCTCCCACTGTTGACCCCCTCAAGCACCAAGAAGACAGAGCATCCCTTGCCCCAGAGTCCCTATCTATACCTTGTGGCTAATAGCCACTGATGGACCTCTGCTCCATATGCTTATCTAATTCCCTTTTGAAGTCGTCCATGCTTGTAGCCGCCACCACCTTGCAACATTGGCAGTACCATTCAGAACGACATGGAGTGCTCAGTGAAAAACAAAAGACTTTCCCAAGTGTCTGAGTGTGCTGCTTGCCATTTTTTTTGATCAACACTTTACTCATCGACAAAAAACCACCTCCAGATCCAGGATTTAATGTTTGCGTAATGTACTCGTAGATCTCGTGGCGTAAGGCAATAATGTGGCCAAGGTGTTCAGATGTTATCGTTTCGGAGTGCCAAAGCCGGCAGGAGATGGAAACACGGACAAACATGGCAAGACAAGCAGAGCAATTAGGGTATCTGTCCTACTACAGACCAAGAAGTAGAAAAACCAGCCTAGCCAGTCATGAAATAAAAACAAACCGACATAACTGAAGTTGTATTTAAGTCTGCATGTGCGTGTGTGTGTGGGGGGGGAGATGTCCCTCTGTGTCTCTTCAGTGGGGTCTAATCAAAGGGTTGCAAAGAAATGGCATCCAGATGCCACTTGGGTAGGCAGCTATCGGCATGACGAAAGCAATTCCTGCTAAATTATTACCACCTTATAATTATGGATCCACCCTACTCCAAGGTTTCTTCCGTGGTTGCCAGGCTGACCCAAAGATCACATCTTCACCGTGGGAGGAGGATGTAGTGGTTTCGCCAGCTGCTGATGGCTTGAAGTGTGGGTGAGACAATCTCCTGAAGGACACCCCTTGCAGGGTCCCTCGGCCATGGAACCTCCACGTTCACAAGGAGGAGGAGGTATATTCATTTATTTTATACCTTGCTTGTATCCACGGCGGGGACCCAAATCAGCTTACCACACCACCCTCTCCTCCTCCGTTTTGTCCTCTCAACAACAGCTCTGTGAAGTAGTTTACAGTGAACGACTGGCCCAAGGCCTCCCAGCGAGAGTCCATGGCAGAGTGGGGGTCCAAACTCGGGACCCCCAGATCCTGGTCCGACACTCTAACTACTCCGCCACCCAGGCTGTCGCTTTCCTGATTGGGCTGGGTACTGTTGGAACCAGGGTGCTAGGCAACATGGATAAAAGGATTATTATTATTATTATTTTGCCAACAAGTCACAGCTGATTTATGGCAACCCCCAAGGGGTCTTCAAGGCAAGCCATTGCCTGCCTCTGCAGAGCAACCCTGGTATTCCTTGACGGTCTCCCATCCAAATACTAGCCAGGGCTCACCCTGCTTAGTTTCCGAGATCCGAAGAGATTGGGCTGTCCAGGTCAGAGCCTGGGATTCACTACCAGGGCTATTTTGGGGCAGGAA
>NW_015159989.1:0-5915 GCF_001447785.1 Gekko japonicus
AATGCCTTTAGCACAGGCTGAATGTGCTCACATATAGTGAGTCTTATCAAAGCCTGGCCACAGCATTTTGCACCAGCTGCAGCTTCCAGATTTGAAACAAGGACAGCCCCATGTAGAGAGCATTACAGTAGTCCAATCTTGAGGTGACCATCACATAGATCACTGTGGCCAAGTCGTTGTGTTCGAGGAAGAGAACCAGCTGCCTGATCTGCCGAAGATGGTAGAAGGCTGATTTGGCAGTGGCTGCTACCTGGGCCTCCATAGTTAAGGAGGCATCCAGGAGCACTCCCAGATTCCTAACCTTTGGCACTGGCACCAGTGGTGCTCTATCAAAGGTCGAGAGTGTTATTCCTACCCTTGGACTGCCCCAACTCAGGCACAGGACCTCCGTCTTTGTCGGATTCAATTTCAGTCGATTCAGCCTAAGCCACCCAGCCATGGCTTGTAATGCCTGGTCCAGATCTTCCTATTTGGAGATAGACTGGCCACCCAGGAACAGATAGAGCTGGTGTCATCTGCCTCTGGCCAATCTGGGCAAGGGACCACATGCAGATATTGAAGAGCATTGGGGACAGCACTGCCCCTTGAGGCACCCCACAGCTCAGTGGGTGCCTTCAGGATAGCTGTTCCCCCAGTGCCACCCTTTGTCCCCGACCTTGGAGAAAGGAGACAAGACATTGCAAGACTAGCCCCCAAACTCCAGTGTCGGCAAGATGGTGGGTCAGTAGCTGATGGTCGACCATGTCAAACACTGCTGACAGGTCCAACAACAACGTCCCGCCTCAATCCAGATGCCTCCGGAGGTCATCCATGAGGGCAACTGTAAGAGGTCTCCATCCCGTGGCCTGGGCAAAAACCAGACTGGAAGGGATCTAAAATGGAAGCATCATCCAAAAAGCCCTGTAACTGCTTTGCCACTGCCTTCTCTATTATTTTGCCCAAATACAGCAAGTTGGAAACCAGCCAATAGTTTGCCAATTTGGCCAGATCCAGAATAGCTTTTTCAAGAGAGAGTGGACCACTGCTTCTTTAAGTGCCTCTGGGAACAGTCCCTCCAAGAAGGACTGTTGATACTCTCCCATAGGGCACCTTGAAACCCCTTGTGGCCCACTTTAATTAGCCACGAAGGGCACGGATCGAGGGAGCAAGTGGTAGGGCATACAGTCAGGAGCAATTTGTCTACTTCCTCTAGGCTGAGCAGACGGAAATGATCCATAACCTGACTAGAAGACGTGCATGGAGCCTCGAGTTCACTCATTGTATCAACTGTAGTGGGGAGGTCATGGTGGATCAACAGGACTTTATCTGCAAAATAGCTCGCAAAAAACCCCAGCCAATGTCCAATACCCTAACGTTTGGTCTGCCTTGTGGCAGAGCAGTAATACACCAAATCATTCTAAACAATTGCGCTGGGCATGAGCTTGCAGATGCAATTATAGCTGTATAATACTATCTCTTTGCGGCTTTGACTGCTACTTCATAGGATCTCAGGAACGTCCTATAAGATGTTCTTGTAGCTTCGTTACGGGCATGCAGCCACTGTCTCTCTGTCTTAGCCCTCGCTTCATCAGCCACAGCTCCTGGGTGAACCATGGAGTGAGCCCAGACTGAGGGTGCAGAGGATGTAGGGGAGTGATCTCATCGATGGTTGTTGAGAGTCGGTTATACCAATCTTCTACAAGCTCATCTAATGAGCCACCAGGGGGCATTGGATCTTGGAGAGCCATCTGAAGCCACATTGAGTCCATTTGGCTCCACGGGCAAGCCAAAATAGGCTCAACATCCAAACAGGGTCAGGGCACAATATTCAGATGGGCCTTCAGAGCAAAGTGGTCCAACCATGGTACTGCCAAGCGGTAATCCGGTCCACTGTAACCCCTGCCACAAAAGGTGACTGATATGAAAGAATGAAATTTTTATTACTGCATCCATCCAGAGCAATCCAAACACCCCAGCAAGGGGCACCAAAATAAAACATCACAAACTACACAATATAAAAATATAGAATACATATAACAGATTCACTAAAAAACACACTAAAAAAGAGAGAATTGCGATTTTACAAGTTAAGCTGTCCTTTTCTAATGCAACAGCATGCCACCCAAAATTTAGCCACAATCTTAGTAATAGAGAGATTTTCATCCGATAACTGTTCATTACAGCACTCCGAGTCTGTCTGCCCAGGCATCTCTTTAATAAGAGGTTGAATTAATCTATCTCGAACCTCATTGTACCACTTACATCTAAACATCATATGTTCAATAGTTTCTATCTTCCCAGACTCCCATTTACAAAGTCTCTGTGCAAGGGGAACTCTTCCGTTTCAGCCGTCGCGCACTGCAAAGGGGAGAGCCTCACATCTAGCTAGTGTGAAGGCTTTCCTATATTTATTTATATCAAGGTGTGTTAAATATGCCATCAGGACTGAACGATATCTAATTTGATTAGGCACTCTGAATTTAGGATATCTATCAAAATCCGCTTGTCTCTCTATATCCATTATTCTCTGTTTGAGAGCTAACTTAGCCTGATCCCAGCTCATATCTAGGATCGCCTGAGGAGAGAATCCCAGTAATTGTAATTTATTGTGCACTGATTTCAACCATTTAGATTGAAAATTATCCGATAGTAACAAATGGACTAATCCCTCAGGTTGAAAATTCATTTTAAGCCAATAATGGACTGAGGCCAAACTAATTTTGGCTTCCATCTTCAAGGTACCAGTTTCCAATCTTTAGTGTATTTGGGACACATCTCGGGACCTGAAGGATAGGTCTAAGAAATTTGGTTTGAACCCTCTCAAGAGGAGCAAAACTGGAAGAAGAGGGGCCAACTAAGGTGCCATAGAGCATTTGTGCGACTGCCTTTGCCTAAAAAAGTTTTTGAGCAGCTGGAAAGAGAAGAGCCCCTTTTGTATGATAAAACTTAAAGATGTTATTGGCAGTTCTTTCACCTTGTATCGCCACATACTGAATGTGGGAAGGTGACTGATAAATATTCTACATAAATAGATAAAGATCCCTTGATGGACTTCTTAAGCCTCTCTGCTAGCCTTTAACCTTTGCAGCACCAACATTCTAAGCTCCCTGCTTGCTTATATCCAGCCCAAGGACACTTGTCACCAGCCTATCAGTCTGGGAGGGCCTTGCATTACCTGTCCACCCTGTGAATGTCAGTCTTGAGCAGGATACTTTTTTCCTAAACATGTTTTCTCTGAAGGAGAAAAAAAGGGAAGATACTATAGAGGTTGAATCAATGAATTCTTATGCAGTATTGCAAAATTGTTAATGCCAGCCTCCATTTTGAATTCATAATGGTTTCAACCTACCCACTTAAGAAAGGTTACAATTTTTATAAACAAACACATCCTATTAAAATGACCTCATTCTTACAATTGAAGAACAAATTATTACAGTCATTTCTATTGTCATGCTATGTAACCATCTCTACCATCATGTCATATGAGAGCCAAATCACTGATACACTTCTGGTGCTTTGGCCTTATAACAGGGAATCAAACCATTGTACATTTGGGTTCCATTCTGCTTCAGATACTTTGAACCAGTTTAGATACAGTTTGTGCAGAGTTAACATCAAGCTCTTATGCTTGCTATGTAACCCTACCAAATGAGTTTGATGATAACTATTTAACTAGACACGAGCGTGCTTTAAACTGTTTATTTTAATTTGCAATTATTTACTCTGGGAGTATAGTCTCCTCTTTGCTAGTGGCCAGAGGATAAAAGCCTTCAGCCTGGCCACCCAGGAAGGTCTCTGGAAAAGGAACAAAGTGATTATTTTATTAAAATCAGAGTGGCTGAACACCATCAGACACGCACTCCCATTTGATCTCCCCACCCCCGACTCTCACAGCCTATTTCCCATCCCCTTATAGTAAGGCAAAATTTTACAAGTCTGAGACCAATTATTGAGGACAAAGATTTTACAGAGGTTTCCACATGAAAAAAGAGTGCTAAAAGACTGGTAAAATTGGACATGCTCTTAAGGGGGCAAATACAAGAAAGTCACCAAAATGTTCTGAGAAGGGCATATACCACTTTATAATAACTGAATGTCATGCCATGTGGTGCATAATTAGGGTTGCCAGCTGAGGGTTGCCAACTCACAGGTGTCTGGGGAAGGTGCTAAAAGAGTGCTAAAAGAGTGCTAAAAGACTGGTAAAATTGGACATGCTCTTAAGGGGGCAAATACAAGAAAGTCACCAAAATGTTCTGAAAAGGGCATATACCACTTTATAATAACTGAATGTCATGCCATGTGGTGCATAATTAGGGTTGCCAGCTCACAGGAGTCTGGGGAGGGCAGGACTTACCCAAATCATATACATCCAGACTGCTATGTCTTTTCCAGCTGCATCATCATGTTACAGGATGCTCCAGGATTCATTTGAAACTCTATGGTAAAAATGGTAACGTTTTGGGTGACGCTGTAACCATCTGTGATGCAGTAGTGTTACTTCCAGTTACACGTCTGGAAATAACATGACAGGATCAGTAGATACCATTTCACTCCCACTGTTTTTTCCCTAAAAAAAAAATGGAGCAGCAGTGGGGGACGGAGGAGATTGGCTCGAGTTTGCCAACAAAAATGGGTGACCCAGACTGCTTATGTGTAACTGAGTTTTTCCACAGGCAAGAAAAATAAGTTTTGCACAAGTAAACCTTTTTCACAAAACAAAACTGCATTATGGCCAAAACATTTAAGATGGCTGCAAAAAGAAACATTGATTTGATTTGATTTGTTTTTAGTGAAACCTTTTTCAGTAGCAGATATTCTTTGTGTGTATTAGATCATTTGTGGAGGAGAAATATGCATCTAGTAGGCATGTTCTGTTTTGAAACCATACTTATTTTAAAAGTAGAGAACATCAGTACAAATGCCATGTAATGAATGTTCTAATAATATATCTATATATGAAAAAATGACTTCTATGATACACTAATTATGTATAGAGTATGGGACAAAAATAGTGCCTATCATCCCACTCTAATAATTTTCTACTGCTCTACCAGAAGTCTGGTTTAGACAATACAGATATCACCGAGAGGTTTCTGTTTTCACATGATGTATTTGTTCATTTATAAGAGTTATCACATGCATCTGGCATGTTAAATTGGTAGCTTGCTGCCGCAGGAATCCACCTCAAGAATTTAATGATTTTATTTATGTGATCTTTGTAGCTCATGGCAATTAGAATACTTGCATTATAATCCTGGGAATGAGGGCCTAATATCTGTTCTGATTTTAAACTATCTAAGAATGGAGACTGTCTGAGTTAATGGGTCTTCAAAATATTGGCTTCTATTACTTCCTTTAAATAGTTAGCATCATGAGATACTGGACCTGAAGAATTCTGGAGAGCAGAGGATGATAAAATGTGTTCAGATACTGCCTTATCCATAGGCGTAATCTTCGTGGGGGCGGCGGGACGTCAGCCCCCACCGAAATTTTCAGGAAGGTGCTCAGCCTCCCCCGGGAGCCACCCTTGCTCCTAGCAAAGCAATGCCTCTGGCCCAGCCCCAGCCCCCCCCCCCGGGAAATTGGAAAGTCTACACCCTTGGCCTTATCTCATATATTCCATGATACCTTTTAGGGCCAACAGGTTCTTTCTACCTCATTATATATTCCTGCATTAATTTGTTTATTTCGTTTTCTACTCCACCTTTCCAAAATTGCTCAAGGCAGCTTACAACAGTTTGTAATACAAATCCAAACATTTTAAAAATACAAGGACCAAAATACAAGAAACTTTTTAATAATCCAGTGTAAAATTAACAACTCTACACACACACCCACACACAGTCCCACTCACTAGTTGTGCAACAAAGGACAGCAGGCCCTGTGGAAAGTCTCTTGTTTGCGAAAGATGGCGGTCGGAGCTCGACGGGGATAGA
>NW_015159990.1:0-5627 GCF_001447785.1 Gekko japonicus
TTTTTTTTAATTTAAAATTTTTATTGTTTTAAATTTGCCAAACATTGAAAAACAAAAGGTTAACAGCATACAAGTGAGATTAGAACAAATCAACAGTACCTAACAATTACACATCAAATATGTGCAAGAGGGTGATGAAATACATCGTTTACAAGATTGCTACAGGTATCATCTTAAGTATTAGAAGAAAAGCAGATTTTTGTAATGTTCATTCTGTGGAATAATGTTTCCTACTGCGAGGTATTGAACTACCGGGAACCAAGTTGCTTGAAATGTTTCCGTAAAGCTATGAGATTGTTGATATGTCGTTTTCCCATATATGAAGTGTTCCCATAACTTGTTTTGCCAGTCTGATAAATTTGGGCAGGCCTTTCCTTTCCATTTCTGAGCGATGGTTATTCTAGCTATAGCTAGGAGCGTTGAGATTAATATCTTTTGGATTTTTCTTTCACAGGTATCCGGAAGAGCACAAGGAGGACAGTTTCAGGAAGCGCAGGTAAGTTGAGTCCCGTGATGAGAGTAATTTGAGACAAAATTTGTGACCAGAATGCTTGAATATATGAACAGGACCACCAGCAATGTAAGAAGTCTGCGACTTGTCCACATCCTTTCCAGCAATATTTACTCTGTTGCGGGTTAATTCTATGTAGGCGTGCCGGGGTGAGGTAACATCTGTGAAGAGTTTTAAAAGATGTTAATTTAATATTGAAGATATTGGAAGATAAACTTGGTGACATCAAAATCTCCGACCAGTGCTCTTGTTGGAGCCTATTTTGACAATCAATCTGCCACTGGTGTTGAGATTTCAAATTTGGCTGTTTTATAATTTTGTTCAGGATTTTATATATTTTTGAAATCAAGCCCTTAAGATCATCTGTTTTATGAGCGATAATACGTTCAAAGTCAGTGGGTTTCTCGGTGGAGATTTTATGAGGAATCCTTTCTCTCAAAAGGTGTTGGACCTGAAGATATTGGAACCAAGGGACTTTTCCATTAATTTTTTTCTCAATTTGTGCTTTCGTGAGAGGTAGTCCTTTTTCAGTAAGATCGATTATGCGTGTTAAACCAGCTTGTCTCCACGCACGAAAGGCCTTTGTGTCCGTTCCTGGGAGGAACCATGATTGGTTTAAAAATGAGGAATACTGAGAGTCACTTGGTAAGAGTAGGTGTCTTCGTCTGTCCCAGACCTCTAGACTTGCTGTGAAGAAGGAGAGTAAAGCAGTGTTTTCATGTCTATCTTTAGGCGCCTGCCAGATTAAGTCAGTCAGTGGTATGTCATCGCAAACGCTTTCTTCGATTTGTTGCCAGCGGGGAGTTGTTTCAGCTGTTAGGATACGTGCAATCGACGCTAGCTGAGTTGCTTCATAGTAAAGGGTTAGATCAGGAAAGTCCATACCCCCGTCTTTCGTTGACCTTTTTAGTGTCGGGAAGCTGATTCGAGGTTTTTTGTAATCCCAGAAAAATTGTAGAAAGGCTGTCTGCCAGTTAGATAATTCTTTCTTCGTGATTTGGATAGGTAAAGTTCGGATGAGGAACATGAATTTCGGTAATAAAATGCTTTTGATGACACTTAGTCGGTCAGCCCATGAGAACTTCAGGGTGCTCCATTGTTTCATCTTGTTTTTAAGTTCCTTTAGGAGATTTTGGAGATTACAACTGATTAGATCTTGAAGCTCAGGGGGAATCTGGATACCAAGGCATCTCCATGGAGAGTTGCACCATTTATATGGGAAGTTAGCTTGTATGAATTGTTTTGTGTTTTCGGAGATATTCAGCGGAATAAGTTTAGATTTTCCTAGATTTATTTTTAAGCCGAAAAGTTCTTGTGCCTTAGCTAATGTTGCTTGTAGGCTCAATAAAGATGTTTTGGGATTTGTTAAAAAGAGTATTACGTCATCAGCATATAAGCTAATTTTATGGATGGAGTTGCCAATTTTAATTCCTGTAATACTTGGGTTTTCCCGAATTGCAGTGGCCAATGGCTCCATGGCGAGAGCGAATAATAAAGGGGACAAGGGGCAGCCTTGTCTAGTGCCCCGTTGCATGTGGATAGTTTTCCCCGTGTTGTCATTAGTTTGCACGTATGCAATTGGATGAGCGTATAGAGCTTTAATAGCAGTCAAGAAGAGCTTCCCGAAGTTCATTTCTACTAAAAGTTGGTTTAAGTAGGATGTTTCCAAGCTATCGAAGGCCTTTTCCAGGTCAATCGAGAAAAGTAGGGCTTCTGATGTTTCGTGGTTATGGTGTGCCATGAGGTTTAATGTTCGACGAATGTTGTCTGTCAGCGTGTGTTTCGGAATGAATTCCGTCTGGTCAGTTGATATATAATCTGAAATGATGGATTGTAATCTGGTGGCTAAAATTTTTGAGAATAATTTCACATCACAGTTCAGTAGGGCGATCGGCCGGTATGAGAATGGCAGCTCACGTGTTGCCTCGTCTTTGGGGATTGTAGTAATTCTGGATTCTGTCCAGGAAGGGGGTAGTTCTCCTGTGTTCATTATATGATTGCACATCATCGTGAAGTGATCTATGAGAGATGATTTGAATGTCTTGTAGAAAAAAGGGCCAAAACCGTCATTGCCAGGAGCGGTACTGGATTTGGTCTGTTTCAGAGCGTTAAGCACTTCCGAAGGGGTAATTGGGCTATCCAAGCTTAGGCGGTGTTCCGGTAAAAGTTTTTTAGTGAGATGATTGTTTTGTAAAAATTCTTGAATCTTGTCTATGTTTGGATTGGTGGAGCTGTATAGTTTTTCGTAGAATTGTGTGAAGCAGTTGTTAATTTCTTCAGGGTCTGTAGTTGTGGTGTTATCAGGTTTTTTAATTGCAAAGATTCGTCTGTGTCTTTGTTTATTCTTGACCCGCCATGCCAGCAATTTAATGCTTTTATTATTCTTTTGCCAGTATAGTTGTTTCATAAATATGATATTTTTGTGAATCTTAGATGTCTCCATCGATTCCAGGAGTTTTCGATTTGCTAAGAGTTCTTTGTAAATTTTTTGGCTTCCAGTTTGTTTGTGTAACGTTTCTAGGTCTTGAATTTTATTTAAAGTGGTGTTGAGTAAATATTCTTTTTCTTTTTTTCTCCTAGAAGATATCGCAATCAGTTTGCCTCTGAGCACCGCCTTAAATGCGTCCCAGACCAGATGTTCTTTTACCTCCCCCGTGGCATTTTCTTTGAAATAAAACTTTATTGTCTGTTCAATTTCGTCTTTGAGATCTTCTTGCATTAAAATTGAGTTATTCAATCTCCATCTGCATTGTATGTTTCGTTTGTTCAGTTTGTTAAGTTGTAATTCTACATATGCGTGATCAGACCAAACAAATGGGCCAATGTAAGAGTCGGTAATTTTTGGAAGGATACTATCTGAAACAAGAATATAGTCTATGCGCGTATATGAAGAATGCCTGCAGGAAAAGAAAGTATAGTCTCTTTCTCCAGGGTGGAGTTCTCTCCAAGCATCTGCCAGTCCAAATTTTTTCAGCAATTTCTGCAAAATGGTAGGATTGTTGTGAAGTGATGTTTTCTTTTTATTTTGGCTGCCAGATCTGTCCAAATGCGGATCCAGAGTCAGGTTTAGATCGCCACCGATAATGACTTGTCCGCTCTTAAAGTTTTCTAGTAGTGATAACGATTCTTCTAAAAATTGTTCTTGGGCCTCGTTTGGGACATACATGGAAACCAGGGTTGTTTGCTCTTGGTCTAGCGTGCCTTTTAGAAATAGAAATCTACCGCGGGGGTCTTCTAGTTTGTCTTCTACAATGAACTGGACTGATTTTGCCAATAAGATCGCCACCCCTCGTGATTTCGAAGAGCCTCCAGCATGAAATTGTTGGTCATACCAACCGGAGTTCAATACCAATTTTGTTTGTGGTTTAAGGTGAGTCTCTTGCATAAAAACCATATCTGGTTTGTCTTTCAAAAGGAAGGATGTTACTTTCCTGCGCTTGATGCAATTATTTAAGCCGTGTACATTGATAGATCTAAGGACATATGTAGCTGCCATTATAAATAACTACTCAAGTAACGGTGGATATTAGTAAGCAAGAATTTATAAAAACACGTGTAATAAAAACTTATTATTAATTTTGCAAATAATCTTTACAACGTATAATATAGTTACAAGATGAGTACAAATGTTATAGTACCTTCAGATGTGTTAGGCAATTAAATCAGATAATACAGTAAGAAATGTCAACCAGTTAACCAGTGTACAATAGAATTTAAACAGTCACGTTTCGCAATTTCGTGATGTAAACTAAAATAGTTGCAAAACAAAATACAGTGATTCCAGAGCCCCAGACCAGTGTCTGGGGGACTGTGTCAGAACAGCCGTCTGGAAACACAAACAGGGAGTGAAAACAAACTCAAGAGGATCCCTCCCCCTCCATCGCTCCCGCCCAGGTTACATTAACAGATTTAAATAAGAACTCATGCCATAGTTTCTTACTTAAACATATTCAGACCAAAGAAAGTATAACTAAATTATTTCCTCCACATTTTTATGTTGAGTCTCCCCCATGAGCTAATATTGGTAGTTTGCTAGGTTTCTGAGGGGAGTCAGGGGAGTGGTTTCTTTTTTTATTGTTATGAACGTCTCCTTGTTCCATCGGATGATCTTGTTGTAAGGCTTGTAGTAATAATTTACCACTAACTTCATCCCACGCATACAAACGCAGCCCCTGGTGTGCTACAAACAGGTTCCCTGAGGGGAGCCATTTGTATTTTTGTCGTATTTTTTGCAGCTGAGATGTGATGGGCTTTAGATTCTTCCTTATTGTTATGGCCTCTTTTGGAATATCAGGGTAGACCTGTATGTCGATTCCATTAAATTGAAAACGCCCTGGCTTTTTAGCAGCCTCAAGAATGGTGTGACGTACCCTGGCATCTGGTATGGTGACAACTACGTCTCGAGGATTAGGACGTGAGGACCTTGGTATGGCGCCTATGCGAGAGGCATACGTCAGGATTGGAAGAATTCCTTCCTCAAGTTTGAGTGAGGTCGCTATGAGTTGGGCCATAAATGTGATAATATCAATATTTTCTTCAGCTTTCTCTGGCAGATTTCTGAATTTTAAATTAGCCGCTTTCATGTCTGCCTCCAGAGCAATTAAACGATCTCTTTGTGAGGCTGAAGCTTTTTGCAAGGCTTTGATATCTAGTTGATTTGTTAGGCTCGTTTCTAAAGCATTGTTGGCTTTTTGAGCTGTTTGCTGTAAAGAGGTGTGCATGGATTCAAGTTGTGAAGCAAGGGAGTCTATTTTATGGAGAATGCCTGATTCCATGGTTTTCAAGTAAGCAAGAATGGTGGAGGAGGCCGAATCGATTGGGGGTTGTTCCGTTAGCTCGGTTGCGCCCGCCATTTTGGTTTCAGCCCGGTTTGCCGCGCTGCGCTGAAACGCAGCTTCTAGCGAATCCTTTGCAATTTTCTGAGAGGTAAGGGTATTTTTATGCTTACCCAGCTCGTGTTTTAGGCTTTGGTCTGGTTTCGGCATGTTTTCCTGAGTTTTTTCTTTGGCGGGAGTGAGTCAGGGTCGGGAGCTCGCAAGTTATGCGACCGTCATCGCCATGCCGTCGCCCCGCCCCCCATGCAGCAGTCCAAGGTGTATCTTTAAGAAATTTTATT
>NW_015159991.1:0-5696 GCF_001447785.1 Gekko japonicus
AGCTTAGAGGGAACACTGACCCCCACCTGTGGAAGCAGCCAGAGACAAGGCTTTTTTATTGGGGCACCTGCCTGCCCCCCGTTAGGAAAAAGGTTTGAAAATAAAATGGCTAATATTTTAATGTCGCTGTACACGGCTCTGGTGTGCCCTCCTTTGTCATGCTATGTACGGTTGCCGTATCTCCAAAGGAATATTTGCAGGGTTTGAAAAAGTGCAGAAGAAATTAACTGAGATTATTAATAAGCTGGGGCATCTTTCCTTTGAGGAAAAGCTAAAGAGTCTTACCGAAGATGACTAAGGTTGCAGTCACTCACACTAAATAATCCACTTTCAATGCGCTTTCCATCTGAATTTTACTGTGTGAACTGGCAAAATCCAGTTGGAAAGTGCATTGAAGGTGGATTATGTAGTGTGTGTGACCACAGCCTAATAAGGGACATAATAGAGGTTTGTAAAATTATACGTGGGCTGGAAATAGTGGCTAGAACTTCTTCTCTTTCTCCCATAATACCAGGACTCAGGGTGGGGGGCACCCCGTCAAGTTAGTGAGCAGTAGATTCAGGATGGTCAAAGGGAAATAATTTTTGCAGTAAAGCCTCCGAATGCCAGTGCTCGGTGTCAACAGCAGGGGAAGGTCTTGGCCTCCATACCCATCCTGCCCTCTGGGGCAAATGGTTGGCCACCACGTGAAACAAGATGCTTTGATTAGACGACCCCCTGTCCAACGTTCCTGACATTTGCCTAGTTCCAGCTTAGTTCAAATTTTGACACCAGACCACAGCATTTTGGTTTAACCCTGCTTTTAGTTGAAGGATTTCATCTGGTTTTACAGCCATCTTCTAGCCTGAGAGCTGTTTAACAAATATCATTTTTAGACTATTGTCATTTTTTGAACACTGTTGTATAGCCCCCCCCCCCCCCCCTTATTTCCCAGTTTATGGGTATGTCTTTGTTTTAATCCCTTTTTAAATATTGACAATTTGATACCGTTTTTGCGCTTCTTTGGCCAGGTCTCTGGAGAGCTGGCATATACAGTTTCTAAATAAAGAAATTCACCCACACGCTTTCAAGTAAAGAAATTCACCCACACGCTTTCAAGTAAAGTCCTGAGCCTCTTTGGTTTAAGACACACAAAGATCTTTGTAAACTAATTTTGAATTTAAGGCACTGAAAATCTTGTATAGATGGAATTACACTGTAGTGGAATTGGCAGGATCGTACCTACAGTATCTGATACGTCGCGACTGTAATAAACGGTGTGGTGTTTGGTGGCAACGTCGTGTCATTAAAACATTTTATCGAAATATGTTCAAGCTGTTAGCTAAAATAATGAATTATAAGACTCTGTGTGATCCGGGGTTAGCTTTGTTAAATTATGTTCAAAGCATAGATATCACCTAAATCAATTATTGCACATAAATACTAATAGTACAGAACTGGGACCAGAAGAAGATGTCTACAACTAATTCGTGGTTATGTAAAAGATGTTTTATTACATCATATAAATTTACAGCATATAAATATTTATGAGAAAAGGAACAATATTCTCAAGATACATTTATTCAGCACCGGCAACTCTTTATTTCAAGCCAGAGTATAATCAGATTAAAAGAAAAGGTAAAATTGGAACTCTTAAATCCCATTACAGCCCCCCGCTCTCCCTTCGGTCTTCCTCTAGGGACCCCTTGCAGCTGGTCCCACGATGGCTCCGTTAGCTGTCACCGGGGGAAGTCCCAAATATACAAATTCCACTAGTAGAAAACACCACCAAAGATTGGCAAAACAATATATTAAACCTATGATTGGCTTCTTACACCATGAACCTTGTGGTCTGCTGAAATTGCTGAAATCAGGTTCCACTTACACAGCCGGCGAACTGAAGAAGTCGAAGGAAACGCACATCTTCCAAGTATCTAGAACGGGCATCTTTACAAATTGTCTGGAAAATGTTTTGACTATGTGGACTCCTCTTACCGAGTTACACTGACTACATGGACGTTATGTCTTGTCTTCGAAGGAGGAAATTGTATCTTATGCCTTATTATAGTTACAGTATGCATTCATGTTGTTGTGACACCACCAACTTTATAATTGTTTAATATATTGTTATGGCAATCTTTGATGGTGTTTTCTACTAGTGGGATTTGTCTGTTTGGGACTCCTGTGGCACTAGTCTTTCCCCCTTGTTTGGAGTCACCAGGGGAAGGGCCTTCTCTATTGCGGCCCCTGCCTTGTGGAATGTACTCTCAGGTGACACCTGTGCCGTGCCAGACTTGTCTAGTTTCCACAGGGCATGCAAGGCAGAATTGGTCAAGTTGGCCTTCGGAGGATAATCTTGACGTCTGGGTTGCTTCTGTTAGCGATATGGTGCTGACCACATATTTTAATCTATTTTAATGTTAATATTTTACGTCTGCTATCTGTCTTTATGCTGTTTTTACCTTATTTCTATGGTTTTAGTGTCGTAAATTGCTGCGAGACCTTTTAGGTGAGCAGTGATTTTTTTTAAAAAAAAATAAAATTGCATGCGATAAGGCCGAATTATTTATATTTGGCTTCACAATGGATTTATTTATATTGTTCATTTAATGTGTTCTTTAAAAAGCATACCTGTGAAAGTAAACTCACTAGAAAATTAATAGCAACATTGTTAGCAATTGCACAAATAACATTAGCCCAATACTGGAAAAACAAAAATCAACCTACTCTTCAATGTTGGCAAAACAAAATCTGGGAACACTTTGTACATGGTAGAATTGTCTCTCACCAAAAAGATTTTCAAGCAACTTGGCTCCCAGCAGCGGAATATCTCACAGAGGAAGAAGTGACTCTAAACAACTCTTATTACAAAGATCTGTTATATTTTTAAAAGGCTCTTACGGGTTGAGAATGTTGATTATTGCATGGTATTATATGTGTTCTGAATGTACTGTTGTATATATGGTTTAAAATAATAAAAAAACACTTATTTGAAAGGGGGGAAAAAAGCATAATCCCCTCACTGACTCGCCCGCTTCTCCCAACAGAGCCGGAGGAAGAAATCATCGCCGAAGACTATGACGACGACCACGTGGATTACGAAGCCACGAGGATCGAGAACCTGCCACCGAACTGGTACAAAGTCATCGACCCCATCTGGTAAGGCCATGAAGCAGCAGCCTGGAGTTTCCTCCCCAAACCTGTGGGAGCTCTTGATGGCCGCAGATGCCGGCCCCGGCGACGAATGAAACCTTCCCTCGTCTTTCCCTGTAGCGGCTTCCCTTACTACTGGAACATCGAGTCCGATCTGGTCTCCTGGCTCTCGCCCAACGACCCCAACTCCGTGATCACGAAAGCAGCCAAGAAGCTGAAGAGCAGCTTTGGTGAGATTGGCTGTGGGTGGCTTGTGCGGGCTCTCGCTGCAAAGTTGGCAACCGGGGCTCTCGGAGAAGGGGGCAAGGTGGGGATCTAGGCGTCCAGAAGGGATGGAAGGTGTGTTCGTCATAGGTTTGGTACCTGGGACCTCAGATTGAGTCTATCCAGAGAGGTACCCCATACAGTAACCGAGCTCCAGTTTTAGCACTGAAGGCTTTAAGTGCAGCTGGCACATACTGGTTACCTCGAACAGAAAAATAAAAGCGAGAAATTGCTGCAGCACTAACTTTAGCTACATTAATAGCCATTTTACGATGGTAGGACCAAGTAGCATTGGATTGGAGATAAATGCCCAGATATTTGAAGTGCTTAACCTGTTCCAAGTTTGTTGCCATTAATGATCCACTTATAAGATTTTCGGGGATAGGGAACGACTAATACCTTTGATTTTTCATAATTCAAATCCAATCTGTTAATCACGCAATATTCATGGCAACGGTTCGGTAAACGGTTTAATCCAACACGAGAAGTAGACAAAAGAACCGTGTCATCTGCATATAATAGCAAGGGAATAAGAGAGGAACCAAGTCTAGGGCTATGACCATCTACTGATGACAAAAAAGGGGCAAGGTCGTTTAGAAAAAGGTTAAACAGCTGGGGAGCTAAAATGCACCCCTGCTTTACCCCTTTCCTAATACAGATCTTAGGGGAAAGTCTCCCAGACGAGGGACTGACAGAATGTGGAGGTGTGAAGTCTTTTGATAAGAAATAATAACCTCCTATCCAAAGACGGTACCTCAGATTATTAAGCATGGTGATTGCCATGGAGGGGGGTGCCAGAGAAGGTGGGGGTGAGTAGCGGTTCGAGTACATGCCGCCGTCCCCGACTCACTGAGCAAACTGGCTGTGGCAAGGCCTTCTTCGCCCTGCCACCTTTGCCTTTAATAAGAAACTAACGACTGTCAACTGCTGCTGCTTTCAGAAGAAGAGGATTAGATTCATGGAGGAAAAATCTATCCGTAGTTACTAGCAGTGTTCCCTCTAAGCTGAGTTAGAGTGAGCTAGCTCACAGGTTTTTAGCCTCCAGCTCACACATTTTTGTCTTAGCTCAGGAAGGGATGGCTCCAGAGCAAACTAATTTATGCAGTGGGCAAATCGCTCGCTCACCACTGTGACGCCCGTAGCTCACAAAGTAGAATTTTTGCGCACAAGACTCCACAGCTTAGAGGGAACATTGGTTACTAGCCGTGGTGACTGAGGGGAGCCTCTGCATTTAGAGGCACTAAGCCTCTGAATCACAAAGCCAGGAGGCAACATCAGGGGAAGGCCTGGGCCACTATGCCAACCAGAGGAACTGATTGACCATTGCGTGAGGCAGGATGCTGGACTAGATGGACCACTGCCTAGTCTGATCCAGCTGGGCTCTTAAAAAAAACTCTTCCGACGTTCTTATGAAGGTCTCGGCCTCTATGCGCTGTTGTTGGCCCTCCAGAGGAACTGGCTGGCCACTGTGCGAGACGGGATGCTGGACTAGATGGACCACTGGTCTGATCCAGCAGGGCTCTTTCTGATGTTCTTATCAAGGGAAGACCTGGACCCCTGTGTCCTGTTGTTGGCCCTCCAGAGGAACTGGTTGGTCACTGCGAGGAGACAGGATGCTGGGCTAGATGGACCACTGGTCTGATCCAGCAGGGCTCTTCTGGTGTTCTCACGAAGGCCTCAGACTCTGTGTCCTGTTGTTGGCCCTCCAGAGGAACTGGCTGGCCACTGTGTGACAACCAAACAGAGAATCACAGAAACGACTGTCACAAATAAGAACAAACCATGACAGACTAACTAGTAGTAATTACTTCCAAAAGCATCAGGAGGTCCCCCAGCAGAGCCAGAACACCGGAAGCCCTCCCACTGGTGTTGCCCCTTAAGCACCAAGAGTACAGAGTACAGATGCCCCAGACATAAGCACGTAAGAGAAGCCATGTTGGATCAGGCCAGTGGCCCATCCAGTCCAACACTCTGTGTCACACAGTGGCCAAAACCCAGGGGCCATCAGGAGGTCCACCAGCGGGGTCAGAACTCCAGAAGCCCTCCCACTGTTGCTCCCCAAACACCAAGAAGAAGAGATTGGATTTATACCCCGCCCTTCACTACCAAAGGTGTCTCAGAGCCCATGTTGGATCAGGCCAATGGCCCATCCAGTGCAACACTCCATGTCACACAGTGGCCAAAGCTCACGTGCCATCAGGAGGTCCACCAGCGGGGCCAGAACTCCAGAAGCCCTTCCAGAGACCTTGCAAGGTCTGCCTGTTTGCCAGGGCTTGGGAGGGGGTCTGAACAGCAGGCAT
>NW_015159992.1:0-932 GCF_001447785.1 Gekko japonicus
AGGGGAAGGGAAAGGAGACTGTAAGCCATCATGAAGCAGTGAGTTCCACAAGCTCATAACACACTGGAGGGTGGGGAGTCCTGACTTTTGTTGGGTCCGAATCGACGGGCCGTGAGTTTCACAGATCTTGTTGTGCTCGCCAAACATTAACTTTCTTGCCATTTCTCTGCACGAGGCAAAATCGACCTCGCCCACCACGACGGCATCGCGAAGCGGGCTCTCACCGAAGCGGTGGCGTTTGATCAGGCCATCCAGCGGGCCGGGGAGCTGACCAGTGAAGAGGACACCCTCACCGTGGTGACCGCTGACCATTCCCATGTGTTCAGCTTTGGGGGCTACACCCTGAGGGGCACCTCCATCTTCGGTATGCGGCTGGAGTTGACTGGTGATGTGGGTCTCAACTGCAAATGGGAAGGAGCCCTGGGACTACAGTGGGGATTCACAAATGCCTTTAGGGCTCAAGAGAACAATAGTGGGGCCGTGGCTCAGCGGCAAAGCATCTGCTTGGCAAACAGAAGGCCCCAGGTTCAATCCCCGGCATCTCTACTAAAAGAGATCAGGGGATGTGAAAGACCTCCACCTGAAAGCCACTGCTGGTCAGACAGCCAGTGTGGTAATAATTAATAATAATTGTGGTATGGCAGAGTGTGTGTAGTATAGCCAGGAGATCCTAAGATTGTCTGGCAGCCAGAAATTCTAGCTCTTTTAGCGTTATGCACCACTAGGTGGCGAGATAGGCTTGTTTTTAATAAAATCAGTGAACAAAAAGAACTGTGCACCAACACTGTGCACAAAATCCAGATATTCTTATTATCAGGGGTCATTTCCTGCAGGAGCGTACAGGAGCAGAGCTCCGGCAGTAAAGAGCCCAGGGGGCAGGTACATGCAACAAACCCCACCCCCTGCTCCCAGCAGCCCTCAGTCAGAGCAAG
>NW_015159992.1:1208-1551 GCF_001447785.1 Gekko japonicus
CAGGTACAAGCTCTCCCTCCTCTGCGAGGACAGATCTGCACGTTCCCCCACCCCCATAGCTAGCAATCCAAAACAGCCCAGTGGAGCCTGAGCGGTGTGTGTTGCCTTCTGACACACTTCCAGTGATGTCAGGGGGTGTGGCATATGCAAATGAGTTGTGCTAATGAGTTATGCTAATGAGCTCCTGCACCTCTTTTTCTACGAAATGACCCCTGCTTATTATTATGTGGACAGTGTTGGTGCACAGTTCTTTCTGTTCACTGATCTCGTTACTGCGCCGCTCACCTTTTGTGTTGCTATCTAGACTTGTGTTTATGGCAAGAGCCGTTTCGGAGGGCGTTTG
>NW_015159992.1:1632-5346 GCF_001447785.1 Gekko japonicus
CTTCTGACCTTCCGATCTTAGCCTGATCTCGTGAGATCTCGGAAGCTAAGCAGAACCGCCCCTGGTTAGTCCTTGGATGGGAGACCGCCAAGGAAGCCCAGGGTGGCTACGCAGAGGCAGGCCATGGCAAACCTCCTCTGCTGGTCTCCTTCCTTGACCTGGATGTCCCAGGCTAACCTGATCCCATCAGCTCTCGGAAGCTAAGCAGGGTCGGCCCTGGTTAGTCCTTGGATGGGAGACCACCCAGGAAGAACAGGGTGGCTACGCAGAGGCAGGCCAGGGCAAACCTCCTCTCTTGCTCTCTTTCCTTGACCTGCATGGCCCAGGCTAACCTGATCTCAACAGCTCTCGGAAGCTAAGCAGGGTCGGCCCTGGTTAGTCCTTGGGTGGGAGACCGCCAAGGAAGCCCAGGGTGGCTACGCAGAGGCAGGCCAGGGCAAACCACCTTCTGTATGTCTCCTGCCTCGCAAACCCGACGGGCTCGCCGTAATTCGGCTGTGACTCGGCAGCACCTTCCACCACCAGACAACAGAAGTGGTCTGACTAAGCATAAAGCGGTGATGATGCATTGCCAAAGTATTCCCTGGGAAGGCACCATCCCTCAATGGTAGAGCACCTGGCTAAACACGTAGGCGGTTGTTGCTTCCGTTCCCAGCATGCCTAATTAAAAGGATCTCGAGCTCCAACTCTTGCCTATCAGAGTAAGGACAGAGGGATGGACAGACTGGGGCAGTTCGAATCCCTTTTTTTGGCCTCTTCCCTTGCCAGGTTTGGCCCCCAAACTAGCAGCAGACGAGAAGACATACACGTCTATTGTGTACGGGAATGGGCCGGGCTACCAGATCACCAACCAGAGTCGCCCGAACGTGAGTGCTACTGCGAGCGGTAAGTGACTGACTGATTGATCGGGTCAGGTTTGGCCGCTAGGCTGAATGGTAGGGGAGCCATTCGCCTGTGGCGATCTGCCACATCGGGAGCGCGAAAGGGGTTCTTAATTCTGTCCCTGCAAGCCAGTTTTGTGTAGTGGTTAGGAGCGCGGACTCTAATCTGGGAGAACCGGGTTTGATTCCCCACTCCTTCACATGCAGCCGCTGATGTGACCTTGGGTCAGTCACAAGTTCTCTCAGAGCTGTTCTCTCAAGGGCAGTCCTCGAAAGAGCTTGGGCAAGCCGTAGTTCTGACAAGAGCTGTCCTTGAAAAAGAGCCGTTTCTGTCAGAGCTCTCTCAGAGCTGACCTCACAGGGTGCCTGTTGTGGGGAGGGGAAGGGAAAGGAGTGTGTAAGCCGTTCTGAGACTCCTTCGGGTAGTGAAGGGCGGGATATAAATCCAACCTCTTCTTCTTCCTTGAGGAGAGGTTTATAGAATCACTTTTAACAGGGGAATGAAATGCACAAAGGCTCTTCGAGTTCTTCCTTCTGGGGAGTGGCTGTGGTTCAGTGATAGAGCAGCTGCCTGGCGTGCAGAAGGTCCCAGGTTCAATTCCCAGTGTCTCCAGTTAAAAATATCAGGTTCTGAATGATGTGAAAGACCTCCTCCTGGAGAGCAGCTGCCAGTCAGAGTAGACAAGACTGACCTTGATGGACTCTGTAGAAGGCCAACTACATGCATGCCTTGATTTCTCCGTCTTAGCAATGGTCTGCTGGATCAGACCTGTGGTCCATCAAGTCCAGCATCCTGTCACACACAGAGGCCAACCAGTTCCTCTGGAGGGCCAACAACAGGGCATAGAGGCAGGAGGCATTCATAAGAACCTCAGAAGAGCCCTGCTAGATCAGGCCAGTGGTCCACCTAGTCCAGCATCTTGTCACACACAGGCCAACCAGTTCCTCTGGAGGCCCAACAGCAGGCATAGAGGCCGAGGCCTTCATAAGAACCTCAGAAGAGCTCTGCTGGATCAGACCGGTGGTCCACCTACCTGCCTCACACAGCAGGCAACCAGTTCTTCTGGAGGGCCAACAACAGGGCAGAGAGGCCGAGGCCTTCATAAGAACCTCAGAAGAGCACTGCTGGATCAGACTGCTGGTCCACCTACCTGCCTCACACAGCAGCCAACCAGTTCCTCTGGAGGGCCAACAACAGGGCAGAGAGGCTGAGGCTTTCATAAGAACATCTCCTTCCTTGGGGCTGGAACAGTGGAAAGAGGTGGTCTTGTGAAGGCTCTCCCGAGAGCGAGGTGTGGGGGGCAGGGCAGCGGGGCAAGGAGCGCGTGGTTGACAGCGCTAACTCCGTGCTCTCTCTCTTTCCTGAATTTCCTTTCACCAGAGGGCAACAACTACCACCAACAAGCGGCTGTGCCCCTCAGTTCCGAGACCCACGGCGGCGAGGATGTGGCCATCTTAGCCAAGGGCCCCATGGCCCACCTCTTCCACGGGGTGCAGGAGCAGACGCACGTGGCCCACGTCATGGCCTTCGCCATTTGCCTGGAGCCTTACACGGACTGCGGACTGCCCAGTACCAACTCCTGCAGCGACATCAAGCCCTCGTTTATTGCTTTTCTCCTGGCGGCCGTGATCTTCTGGGGCCTCTAACACGACCTTCGGCACCTTGTCCTTATGTTTCTGGGATCCGGAAGGTGTTTGGTTCTCCCCAGGGCTATTTTAGGGCAGGAACGCACAGGAACGGAGTTCCGGCTGGCTCCCGAGTTGGCCACGCCCAGCAGGAACTGATTAGCATAATAGGCCACACCCAACAGCAGAAACGCATTAGGATTGGCTACATTAGAGGTGTGTGGCCTAACATGCAAAGGAGTTCCTGCTACAAAAAAAGCCCTGGTTTGGACAACAAACAAGGTAAATAGAATAAGAAGGGAAAGGTGGGTGTGGCTGGGTGACCCCAGGTCCCGTGACATGGAAGTGTGGCCTAATGTGCTAATGAGCAGTGCTGTCAGGGTGTGGCCTAATATGCTAATGAGTTTGCTGTTGGGTGTGGCCTATTATGCTAATGAGTTCCTGCTGGGCTTTTTCTACAAAAAGAGCCCTGGTCCCACCTATCACCCAGCCACCCCACGGGGTTCTGTCCTTCATCCCCAACTGAGCGCCCTCCATCTTCTTCCGGGCTGCATCTGTGAACAACGCGTGAACTCGTGAAGCTGCCTTCCACTGATTCAGACCACCGGTCGACTCAAATGGCCGCGGCTCTCCAGGGTCCCAGGCAGAGGCCTTTCACACAACCTACTATCTGACCCTTTTAAAAATGGAGGTGCCGGGGATTGAACCTGGGGACCATCAGCACCCAAAGTGGACGCCCTAACCACGGAGCCGCAGCCCCTCCCACAATGTCTGCCATCTTGCTGAGACTGGCAGTTCCATCCACAGCCAGGAGAGGGCGACATGCTCACCGTCAGAACTGAGGCAGCCGCTCCACTGGTGTGCGGGGCTGCGCTCCGATGCGGGGCGATGTTCAAAGCGTGCGCCGCAACTTGACGGTGAATGACTAAATGGGATTGTGACGACCCCTTAACTGGGGAGGCCTGGTTTTACTTTAAAAGTGTTCTTTATGTTTTGTTCAACTGGGTATACGGCTGCCACCAGGAAATTTAAGGCTTTCCAAACCTTTATATTATAATATTTTTATCACTGGGTAGGTAGGTCGAGGTTTTAGGCTTTCATGAGGGTCTATGTGTTTCCTGAGAATTTCTTTCTTTCAGAGCTGGCAGACTTAAATAAAGAAGATTTATTGATGTAATTTTGTAAATAACAGGATAGTACTTTGTAT
>NW_015159993.1:0-3497 GCF_001447785.1 Gekko japonicus
TCACAAAGAAGGGGGGGGTAATTGCTCACAGTTTTCAGCACCTCGGGATTAGGGACCTGCTGCTCCGCGCCGCTTACAGCAGCCCCTGTCCTTTTCCCGCTGGCTCTTCGTCCTCCTCGCTACTTGTTCACGGCTCCTCTGTGGGAACCTCAGCTTGCAGAGCTCATTGGAACTTGGGCCAGGCCACACTCTTCCACAATGGGGTGTCCACCTGCTTCTTCTCTGGCTCCTTCCTGGCACCATCGAGGCCCCCCCTCCAGGGCAGGCAGTGGTGAAGTGACCCGCTTCACCACATTTCAGGCACAGGCCTTGCTTCATGCATTGGCCCTGCAACCCCTCTTTCGATTTCGGGGTCTTGGGTTTGGCCATTGGTGGGCCAACCTTCCCCAGGGTGGCTGCGTTGTCGATGCGGATGGTCCTCAGCCGGTTATCCATGTTGGCCGCTTCCTGCATCCAAGTGTGGAGAGACACAGGTTGAACACTACGCAGGACCGTCTCATGAATCTCTGGGTGCAGACCCAACTCGTACTGCTCAGCCATCACGCCATCCGGCCAGCCCTGGATTTTTGCGGCGTGCTTTTTGAACTCCTCGGAGTATTCCCGCACCGTCTTCTTTCCTTGCTTGAAGGTACGCAGGTAGGCACGCGTGTACTCACTGGCATTAGGGACTTCGTACTGTACTCGGAGAGCCCACATGAATTCGTCCACTCTCTCGAGTTCAGGACCCTCGGAATTATGAAGGCTCACGTACCAGTCCGCTGCCCCATCTCGCCATCGTGAGGCGATGTAGTCAGCGTGCCTCTCTTCAGTTGGGAACAGGTGGCCCCAATTAGTGATGAACTTCTCCGCCCGCACCACGAAGAACGGCAGTTTCTTGGGTGTCCCATCGAAGGTAGCGTCCAGTAGCTCAGCCGACTTGTGTACCTCTGGCTCAGTGACGGGGTCGGGGTTGATTGGCAGGCATATTTTAAGGGGGAGGGAGGGAGCGATTTGGACTTGCTATTTTATTCTGGTTTTAACTGGAAATGATTTTATTATTTTAAGCCTCCTTGAACCACAGGGAAAGGTGGGATGTAAATGTTTCAATAAATAAAAAAAAATCAAGTTTTTTTTAAAAGGGAGTTATTTTTTAACAAAGTGGCAATGAATAGATTATTTTAATGATGAATAATGCTGAATGCCTAAAAAAAACCCCTATAAAATAAAAAGTTCTCAAGTTATGGGGGAGAAAGTACGTGCTGAAGGCAGAACTGGGTACACTTTTTTAGTAGAGAAATGAGGTTGGGGAAAAGCAGAACTCACCCGCAGCATAAAAACACCCACATCTGCTCTTGGAGAAAATGTCAGTTTTCACCCCTCCCCAAGTCTCCCATTGTGACTCACTTTTGAGTAACATGCATAGAATTTAGCTTTTAATGAACTAATGATTTTGTACTTCAGTTACATAAGGTTTCTACCATAATATATCATGTTGCTTTTTGATTTCAGGAAAATGTGTACTGCACTGTTATTAAATAAAACTGAATGTTTTTGTGCATGTGTGTGTATTGATTTCTTATTTAACAGAAACATATTATTAAACGAACGTTCTTTACATTTGTTCTTATGTCCAGAAGTTATTCTACAGAAATTGAAAATGGTGTACAGATGTAAAGGTAAAGGTTCCCTTCCTCGAAAGCCAGTCGAATCCGACTCTAGGGTTGCGGAGCTCATCTCTGTTTCAAAGCCGAAGAGCCAGCGCTGTCCGAAGACGTTTCCGTGGTCATGTGGCCGGCGTGACTAAACACCAAGGTGCACGGAACGCTGTTACCTTCCCACCGAAGTGGTACCTATTTATCTACTTGCAATTTCTTGCTTTCGAACTGCTAGGTTGGCAGGAGCTGGAACCAATGTTCCCTCTAAGCTGTGGAGTCTTGTGAGCCAAAATTCTACTTTGTGAGCTACTGGCATTAAAGTTGTGAGCGAGTGATTTGGCTGCTGCATAAATTAGTTTGCTCTGGAGCCCTCCTTCCTGAGCGAAGACAAAAATGTGTGAGCCGGAGGCTAAAAAACTGTGAGCTAACTCACACTAACTCAGCTTAGAGGGAACACTGGCTGGAACTAGAGATAGGAGCTCACTCCATCATGCGGCACACTCGGGTCTCGAACTGCTGAACGACCGACCTTCCACAGCCTGCAGTTCAGCGTCTTAACCACTTGAGCCACCACAGCAACCCCTTCGTATTTCTGCTACGTCTCTTCCTTTGCTAAGTGTTGAATAATAAAAAGTCATCAATTTGAGCATAAGAATTCTGTGTTTTCAGAAGAAAGTGTCAAAAGTTATTCTGTAAAGGTGACAGGTTAGGCATAAACACATACCAAAAGGCTGGGGGGTAGGCGCATCCTCACACCCCAGGGTAACTAGCCACCAGCAGTTCCTTTAACTAACCCTTCAGCCAAAAGAGACCAAGGGACAGGATCTTTAGCCCTACAGGGTCTTAATCAAGGAGTCAGCTCTGCAAACTGGGACACTTGCAAGCTGAGTTCTTCAAAACAATTACTGTGGTGGTTCTAGCCAATAAAGGGCTAAAGTACTGGATTCCGATTGTGATTTTTCATGACATATCACAGGAACCCCAGGATGTGTAGCTGGCATAGCTTTAAGATTAGACTTGGGCCAGGGTTCTATCGAAGCCAGATCACGGCTGTATGCATTTAAAAACAGGCTAAAGGTAATTTTCTCCTCAAGGGAGAACGGTCTTAATCAAACTTAATGAGCTTAATGAAGACCAGTTCCATTCCCGCTGGATGCAAGAATTAGAGAAGAAATTATTTAGTCTTGGCCTAGCAAAGGACAATATGCTGAGACTTGGGAAAAGCGAATCTTTACTAACTATTAAGAAATGTATAAAAGATCTAGATCACTTCAGCTCAGTTATACGAGCTTGGAGAATATGCCCTACCTATTTATGCTTGCATATTTGAACGCTGTAATCTACTGTATTTGGACAGGCTTTGCCAATGTGACCTGAAAAGGGTTGACTCCTTACTCCACATGATACTGGAAAGTCTTTATTATCATTTCTGTTGTGAGTTATGGATTGCCCTGATTATAACAAAATTACCTTCTACCTTATACAAGACAACATAGTCCCTTATCCGCTGGCGGATAGAGACCCAAGGATCAGTGTTAGTGTGAGCTAGCTCACAGTTTTTCATCCTCCGGCTCACACATTTTTGTTCTAGCTTAAGAAGCAAACTGATTTATGCGGCAGCCAAATTGCTGGGCTCACAACTTTAATGCCACTAGCTCACAAAGTAGAATTTTTGCTCACAAGACTCCACAGCTTAGAGATAGGATCCCGTGGCTGGAAATGCTGAGGGGGAAATCTGCACAGGAAGGATGGGTGATGCTGAAAAATGAAGTCCTTAAGGCACAATCGCAAAGTGTTCTGGTAAGAAAGAAAGGTGGGAGACGGGTAATGAAGCCGAGGTGGCTGAACAAGGAACTCTCTGAA
>NW_015159993.1:3598-3932 GCF_001447785.1 Gekko japonicus
AGAGGGCGCATGACCTCTGTCATCGCCTTCGTCGTCTCACTGGTCGTTTCCGGCACCTTTGGGGACTCTAGTTTCGCTTTTAAAAGTTTCTCTTTGTCTTTGTCCCTCTTCCCCGCCATCTTTTTCCTGTTTGTTTACTTTCAGAAAAACTTTTTAAAGTCTCTGAATATGCGCTTAACTGTATAGCTCGATTGGGTGAGTACTTCTGGGCAATCACACGTTTATTCTTCCGCTCCCCCCTCCCTTTCACTCAGTGATTTACGCATGGGAGGCGTCCCTCCCCCGCTTGCTTCTGCCGTTCCGCCGTGTCGGGTAGGGGGAATCTCAGTTGACT
>NW_015159993.1:4153-5628 GCF_001447785.1 Gekko japonicus
CTGACGCCCGATCTCCTACGCTTGAACCAGCTAGCTTCACTTGTACCATTGGGTCTCTCGGCTGGACGAACCACTGGAGCAAGGGGGAGCCTCGATTCTCTGGCATTCAGCCATCGAAGAGGCTACCCCCTCAAAGCTCCTTGGCCAGTGACCCTTCGCCGGGCCCCTGGGGGGGTTAACGAGCCTGCTCACCCCCTCCCTCCGCCGGAGCACGGAGACACCCCGGGAGGTCCGGGAGGTGAGTCCGTGAGCATGCCGCCATCAACTGGAAGTCCTCCAGATTGTGATTTTTTGAGACGTATCACAGGAACCCCAGGATGTGTAGCTGGCATAGCTTTAAGATTAGACTTGGGCCAGGGTTCTATCGAAGCCAGATCACGGCTGTATGCATTTAAAAACAGGCTAAAGGTAATTTTCTCCTCAATGGAGAACGGTCTTAATCAAACTTAATGAGCTTAATGAAGACCAGTTCCATTCCCGCTGGATGCAAGAATTAGAGAAGAAATTATTTAGTCTTGGCCTAGCAAAGGACAATATGCTGAGACTTGGGAAAAGCGAATCTTTACTAACTATTAAGAAATGTATAAAAGATCTAGATCACTTCAGCTCAGTTATACGAGCTTGGAGAATATGCCCTACCTATTTATGCTTGCATATTTGAACGCTGTAATCTACTGTATTTGGACAGGCTTTGCCAATGTGACCTGTTTGCCATCTCTAACCATCCCAGCCTATATTAAATTTTAAACAGTTCCTTGTTGTCATAGAGCATTGTCCCTTTGGCTGTCCTATATGGGAGATATTGTAATCTACCTTATTTGGACAGGCTTTGCCAATGTGACCTGAAAATGGTTGACTCCTTACTCCACATGATACTGGAATGTCTTTATTATCATTTCTGTTGTGAGTTATGGATTGCCTTGATTATAACAAAATTACCTTCTACCTTATACAAGACAACATAGTCCCTTATCTGCTGGCGGATAGAGTCCCAAGGATCAGTGTTAGTGTGAGCTAGCTCACAGCTTTTCATCCTCCGGCTCACATATTTTTGTTCTAGCTCAAGAAGCAAACTGAATATGGAGCAGCCAAATCGCTCGTTCGCAATTTTAATGTCACTAGCTCACAAAGTAGAATTTTTGCTCACAAGACTCCACGGCTTAGAGGGAGCATTGCCAAGGATTACGATGAATGTGGCCAATTATCTCTCCACCATATGGTTGTAGTTAGGATAAAATGGAGGTGAGGGGAACAGTGTAAGCCGCTTTGGGTCCCAGCCAGGATATAAACGAAGTAAATGGTTTATTAGATGGTTTTGTCAAGGGATATTATGCTCTTCTGTGCATTGTACATGTTGGGGTCCTCAACCTTTTTGGGACTGCAGGCACCTTTGGAGTTTTGAGAGAGGGTGGTGAGCGTCACCACCCCAAAATAGCTGCCTCAGGAGGCGGTAGGCTTGCCAAGTCCCCCCAGGG
>NW_015159994.1:0-5504 GCF_001447785.1 Gekko japonicus
ATCCACCATACTTCCCAGGTGCATCTGTTATCAGCTCACCACCCCCAGTCAGACAGGCAGACAGAATGCACCAACACCATGTTGGAACAGTACCTGAGATGTTATGTGACCCACCAACAGGATGATTAGTCTGCCTTATTACCCATGGCCGAATTTGCATATAACAATGCCATGCATTCCTCAACCCATTCGACACCCTTCATGGCAAACTATGGGTACCATCCCTGGTTCCTTACCCAGGTCACGCCAGCTTCAAAAGTTCCCTCTGCTAACAACCTTGTAGAATAGTGATTAACACATGGAATTCACTGCCACAGGAGGTGGTGACGGCTACAAGCATGGACGGCTTCAAAAGGGAATCAGATAAGCATATGGAGCAGAGGTCCGTCAGTGGCTATTAGCCACAAGGTATAGATAGGGACTCTGGGGCAAGTGATGCTCTGTCTTCTTGGTGCTGGGGGGGGGTAAATGTGGGAGGGCTTCTAATGTCCTCCCCCACTGGTGGACCTCCTGATGGCACCTGGTATTTCTGGCCACTGTGTGACACAGAGTGTTGGGCTGGATGGGCCATTGGCCTGATCCAACATTGGTGTTCCTTATGTTCTTAAGAGGTCCAGGCCCTCCACAACGTTCACCAGGAGCAATTACAGGAGGCAAAGTTAATCTACAAAGCAGGTGTGAACCGAAGATGCCAACCTGGAGAGGACCTCAAGGTGGGGGACCAGGTTTGGCTTTCTACTCAGTACCTCTGAAACCAACGTCCATCCCGAAAATTGGATGTATATTACATTGGACCCTTCCGAGTCATGGAACAGGTGAACCCCCGTGGCTTACCGGCTAGCTGTCCACATACATCCAGTATTCCATCGATCCCTCCTGGTTGCCACCACGACTCCACATCCATTCCGACCCCCAGCCCAGGCTCCTCCACCCATCCTGGTGGAGGGGCATGAAGAATTCAAGGTGACACACATCCTGGACTTCTGGCGACGACGTGGCCGACTCCAGTACCTGATTGACTGTAAGGGTTACGAACCAGAGGACCGATCCTGGGAACTTGCTGACAACGTCCATGCACCCGCTTTGGCGTGATGGTTCCATAAGACATATCCCCAGAAGCCTAGCCCACTCACACCTCCAGGAGGACTCTGAGGGAGGCAGATGGTGTCATGGACCAGCCAGAGATGAGTGGAAGTGAAGACCCCTCAGAGGAGGAAGGGCCCAGTGTGGCTAGCCCACAGCCAACAGCAGTACAGCAACAGCGGGATGAGATTCAGTTGTTCCCTGACTTAGAGTGGATGCAGAGCTGTCACAGCCCTCCAGCTCTAGACCACCAGCCGAAGGCCAGCCATCTGTTCCCACTTTTCCAGGGTTGCCAGAGCCCTTGGAGCTTTACAGGAAAATGTCCAGGACTGACTAGGTGTAGGCTAGTTGCAGTCCAGCACCAACTGCCAGCTGGCATTGACAATGAACCATAGAATCATAGAATGTTAGAGTCGGAAGGGACCTTGCAGGTCATCTAGTCCAACCCCCTGCACTCTGCAGGAGCAGAGCCGAAAGATAGCCCTACAACATACCCGAACGATGGTTGTCCAGCCTCCGCTTGAAAACATCCAGCGAAGGAGCATCCACCACCTCCTGAGGCAGTCTGTTCCACTGCTCAACCACTCGACAGTTAGGAAGTCTCTCCTGATATTTAGCCGGTAACGACTCCCTTGTCATTTCCACCCAGTCTTGCAATCTGGAGCAAGAGAGAATAGATCTGCTCCATCTTCTACATGACAGCCTTTCAGATATTGGAAGACTGCAATCATGTCCCCTCTAAGCCTTCTCTTTCCCAGGCTAAACAGACCCAACTCTTTCAGCCTTTCCTTATAAGACTTGGATTCCAACCCTCTCACCATCCTGGTTGCCCTCTTCTGGACACGCTCGATGAGGATGAGTCATTGCAGGAATCGGTCATATGCAGTACTGGCGGCTACGAAGACTCATCAGAGGAACTCTTGGGTGTGGACACAAAGTCTTCCCGCATGCCGAAGTGCTGCTACTGACCGGACGATGCCTTGGCAATCTGACTCCTGGACTGCTTCTCGACGACCTACTCTCAGTTTCCGGCTTTGTTCTTCCGGACACTGTTTCCCCAGTTACTCTGACTTCTGGACTGTTGCCTGACATTGGGTGATTCGGCATCGGCTTTTCCCGCCGTTGTTTTACAAAACCTACGGTGGAACAGAAATTGCTCTCTACGTGGCATGCCGCTTTCGCTTTCTTTGATCATCAGGTTTTATGGTATCATCTACACTACATGCCACTTTCGCTTTCTTTGATTATTGGGTTTTATGGTACCCTCTACACTGCATGCCACTTTCGTTTTCTTTGATCATCGGGTTTTATGGTACCTTCTGCATAGATTCATGGCCTTCAGGGGTGACTTTGCAGTCAGTACAGCGTTGCCCCAGGGTATCTGAATGTGGTTTTGAGCTGCACCTTTCCCACTGAATTCTCTGTTATCTACCCTCCCTGGCTTTGCTCCACTGGTGAGCTGCAGATGCTGAACCCCGACACCGAAGACATGCAGCCTGACTCAGGACAAATGTACAGTTCCATGGAGAATGGAAGCATGAATGCTTCAGAGCCTTTTCATAATGTAACTCTGCCTGTAGTAATTTCATAATTGGCGGATTTTAAGCAGGACGCCCAGGGAAAGTGGGATTTGGTATGCCTTGACATCTGCTAAATCATTCTCCTTGGCAGTTTTTCAGTGTATAATTTTGGACAGGGCTTGCATCATCAATTTTAAATTTAGACACCTCCCCCCCCCCGTCCCAACTGCAGGCAAGTCCTATGTGCCAAACATATGCTGCATCTTATTTGAATGAACCCAGCAAAATGAGCTCTTATAAATGGATGAGAAGGTTGAGGGTGTCTGTTGTGCGGAGGGGAAGGGAAAGGAGTTTGTAAGCCACTCTGAGACACCTTCGGATAGTGAAGGGCAGGGTATAAATCCTCCTCCTCCTCCTCTTCTTCTTCTTCTTCAGAATGGACCACATGCCGTCTAATAGCCCACTGAGAACCCAGAGTTTATTTGGGTATCAACTTGGGACTCTTTGCTCTTGGAGGGCAGCTTAATGTGGATAAGCAAAAGGATCCACCAGCGGAGTTGCTTGTCTTCCAGTTTGGTGTCGTGGTTAGGTTAGGAGCATGGACTCTAATCTGGGAGAACTGGGTTTGATTCCCCACTTCTCCACATACAGCTGCTGGCGTGACCTTGGGCCAGTTACAATGTTTAACAGTTTAACAATGAAGGCCCAGGTGGCAGCCACTGTCAAGTCAGCCTTTTACCATCTTCGGTTGGCCCGGCAGTTGGTCCCCTACCTTGACCGCGATGACCTGGCCACAATGATCCATGTGACGGTCACCTCGAGGCTAGACTACTGCAACGCTCTCTACATGGGGCTGCCTCTGTTGCAAATCTGGAAGCTGCAGCTGGTGCAGAATGTTGCAGCCAGGCTGCTGATGGGTCTTTCTCGGAGGGACCATATTCAGCCTGTGCTGAAAGTGCTGCACTGGCTGCCGATAGCGTACCGGATCCGCTTCAAAGTGCTGGTTCTTACCTATAAAGCCCTATATGGCCAGGGTCCAGCCTACCTGAGGGACCGCCTTGCCCCACATGTTCCCCCAAGAGCACTACGGTCGGGGTCCCAACATTTGTTGGTTATTCCCGCTCCCAAAGACGTTAAACTAGCTGTGACCAGGGCCAGGGCTTTCTCAGTGGCGGCTCCTACCTGGTGGAACGAGCTCCTGGGGGAGATCCAGGCCCTGCGGGACCTCGTGCAGTTCCGCAGGGCCTGCAAGACGGAGCTCTTCCGCTAGGCCTTTGAGTAGGAGCCGCCACCCCATTATACTACCACCGTCAATGTATCTTAAAGGATGCAGCGACAAGGCCCGAGGAAGAACCAGGAAATGGTAGAAGATCTGAGGCCATCGTCATTGGACATGTACATCAGGGGAGTACCATCTGGAACTGTGGAGTTACCATCTTGGACTTAGGACATTAGTAATGGATTGAGTACTGTGGTTCTAATGTTGGATGTTTTATTATGTTTTTATATGTTTTATATATGGCATGGCTAATGGCCTGCCCTTGTTAGCCGCCCTGAGCCCACCGGGGAGGGCAGGATATAAATATGAAAAATAAATAAATAAATAAATAAAATAATTTACAAGTTCTTTCAGAGCTGTTCTCTCAGGAGCAGTCCTCGAAAGAGTTCTCTCAGCCCCACCTACCTCCCAGGGTGTCTGTTGTGGGTAGAGGAAGGGAAAGGAGATTGTAAGCCACTCTGAGAGTCCTTTGGGTAGTGAGGGGCGGGGTATAAATCCAATCTCCCCCTCCCCCTCAATAAATGAAGCCACAGCCCTCAGTTTGCCAGACCTGGGCAAGGCAGTTAACGGTAGGACATTGTGAAGGTCACTCATTCATAGGGTCGACATAATCTGGAAGAGATTTGATAGCACTCAAAATGAGCCGTCTCTGATATGTGCTGTGACAGATGCTTCCACAAGCAGTGTTCACGTAGGCTTACATCTCAGGTGAGCCATGGAAACAGCTTGCAGGCATGATTGCAGAACGAAACTTCAAGACTATCTAGAAATGTCCAAAATGGAGTCTTGAGAATGCAGAGTGTAGAAAAAGATGAAAATACACCAACCTCTTACTCTGCACTCGGTATTTATCCAAAATGATCTTTAACTGGGATAGGCTTGTAATTCTGAAGTTGCTCCTTTTAAAAGTCCATCGTTACCTTAGTTCTCAGTGTTGGGGAATCTCCCCTTTGGACCTTGTCACATGGACAAGATGAAGTCCCTAGGTAGAGAGTTCTTCATGACTTGTACCCCTCTGACTCCATGCCACAACATAAGAGAGAGTTTCTTCCTTCTGAGGATTTATAATCTTCCCTTGGGTCTCCATACTCTTGACCAGGGGCCATTTCCTGCAGGAGCGCACAGGAGCAGAGCTCCGGCAGTAAAGAGCCCAGGGGGCGGGCACATGCAACAAGCCCCACCCCCTGCTCCCAGCAGCCCTCAGTCAGACCAAGAAGCAGCCAGGTAAGCTGCAGAGCTCCCCCCGGCCCCCGGTCCAAAACAGTCCAGTGGCACCTTTAAGACCAAGTTTTATTCAGGTACAAGCTCTCCCTCCTCTGCCAGGACAGATCTGCACGTTCCCCCCCCCCAATAGCTAACAAGCCAAAACAGTCCAGTGGAGCCTGAGCGGTGGGTGTTGCCTTCTGATACACTTCTGGTGATGTCAGGGGGTGTGGCATATGCAAATGAGTTATGCTAATGAGCTCCTGCACCACTTTTTCTACAAAATGACCCCTGGTTGACACCATGCCTATGAATGTCTCCTCAGATGACAGTTATATATGTATGGATATAGAAGAAAATAATGTGAATCCAGGGTTCAAAGGAACTGAAATAGAATCATAGAGCTGGAAGGGATTTCC
>NW_015159995.1:0-5129 GCF_001447785.1 Gekko japonicus
TATATTGCAAAAAGGTAAAACTTACATTGGTTGAGGTAGATTCAAATCACATCCATGTTGCAGTCAAAAGGAAAAAGAGACGCCTAACAGACAAGATACTATTCCCTGTCACAAATGGCCAGCTACTCCAGCAGCACATGTATGGATGTATGGGCATAGTGACTTCAGGAGAGTTCTGTAGATAGATCTTGCTCCTTGCAGAGCCACCAGGAGAGAGACAAAGGGCACAGGAAGAGAAGGTGGAGTCAGAGAGAAGCCCCCAGGTGAAGACAAAGAGAGGCATCTCATTCATTGAGAAGATAACACCTATAAACATCTAGAGCAGTAAAACAAAGTTTGAGTCCAGTGGCACCTTTAAGACCAACAAAGTTTTATTCTGAGTATAAGCTTTTGTATACATGTACAAGTGGACTCAAACTTTGTTCTATTAACATAAGAACGTAAGAGAAGCCAATGTTGGATCAGGCCAATGGCCCATCCAGTCCAATACTGTCACACAGTGGCCAAAAATACCAGGTGCCATCAGGAGGTCCAGCAGTGGGGCCAGGACACTAGAACGCCTCCCAATGTTGCCCTCCCCCAAGCACCAAGAATACAGTGCATTACTTTCCCCAGAATTGCTTCAGACCAACACAGCTACCCACCTGAATCTAACATCTGGAGCAATGTAGCACTCCACAACGTCCATGCATGCTGAGTCGATTTACTCCACCAAAACCGTGGTTTAACTAAACTACAGTTAGTGAGATTGCTTGAATGCAGACTGTTCTACCGATTATGATAGTCAGGATCCAAACTGGTATCTGAAGCCATGGTTTGAAGTTGTTGATTTATTAACCATAGACAAACTATATGGTTAATATCTCAATAACTGCAATAATCCCAATAACTTCAAACCATGGTTTCCTCTTCAGTCTTGCTCCTCTAATCTCGCTCAAAGAGAAAGCCCTGTGAGCCCCATGAGTCATGCTTGGAAAAAGCATGGCATCATGTGGAAATTCCTTCCAAATGCGGGGGCATCCATCTGTCCACTGGAGGGGAAATCCCCATGTGGAAGCTGCTAGAAAAAGAGGCTGGCTGGAGTACTGTCATGTCCCTAGTCAATTCACTCTCCACACACACTATTGGCAGTGTAATGCTTTATTAGAGAGATGAGGATGCTGTGGGTTCCAGAGCTTTTGTTAGGACTGGAGCAAAATGCGGGAAAATACAAGCTATAGGTAAAACCCCAAATTCCACACACTCACACGTCACTCCTAGGTCTTAGTGTTTCTATGGCAACCTGGAAAGATATATGTTGCCCTATCTGAACTAACCTGGCATACAGATTTCCAAGGACAGTCTCACGGGAAACTATCTTGGGGCACACTTCGAGAAAGTTACAAGCTGCTACTCCCAAGCACTCCAACAACATTCACTCCCCCCCCTAGGAATGTAACATGACAAGCGAAGGTACAGTGATAAGAACCAGTATTGCAGAAATCAAAAGTAACTGTGAATTGCCCTGTCCTGAGCTTGACAAGCACTTTGGGGGGAGGAGGTGGAGAATATCTGTCTCAATTATCTGATGTGATCCACTGCCCTGTAGGAGTGCCTCTTTGCTTCTACCCATGTTTTGTATATTTGTAAATAAAGCAAATATCACAAAATGCTGCAAGTTTCCATTGCTCTTTTTCCTTCAACAGTAACCAGCCCAGATGAGGAGAAACTAGGCTTGCCAAATCCCCCAATCTCCCCTCCTCCTTTTCCTCCTCCTCCCAAATCTCCAGGAATTGTCCAACATGGAGCTCCTAACCCTACTACTGATCACATGCATGCCACTACACACAATGGCAAGTCATGCTACATGGATGCACACAAATGTACTAGAGACATCTACCCCCTGTCCCTACTCAGAGATTTAGAGAGACTTTGGAAGGGAGCCAAACCCTGAAAAATATCAATTCTAGCCATTCACACTAAAAAAGGTGACTAAGGCATCCCACAGAGGCAAAGATAAGAAATAAATACAGGCCATTATTTATCAGGGACAAGCATTAGAAAATGCTCATTGCCTTTGGAATGTTCAAAACAGATAACTGGGGAGGGAGGAGATCCAGAGATAGATGGGCCAATTGCCCTGCTCGTGCTCCTAAGAGTTTATGGCTTCCTGGTGGGGGGAGATTTGAGCCTGGAAGGAAACTTCCAGTGGTTCGTTCCCCCCTCGCTTCCATTTGTATTATTCCATTTGTATTCATTTTGTATTATTATATTTTACACTGATCCCAGTAATATAACTCAGTGATAAGATTTCCCACAATGCGACACATTTTTCTTCTAGCACTCTGAAGACCAACCCTTCAAATTCTAAATACTATACATTAGGTCAACTTGAGGAAGTTTAATGTTTTCCAAGCATGTAATCAGCCAAGTTTAAACAATCCTGTTTTTGCAGCTAAGTTCCTACTGAACTTAGTCTGGCATCTTGTACCAGTTCTCCTGAAGTTGTTTATCAAATAATAATGGGCAGAGATGGCACATCAATATCTGGTTACCCAGGGTTACCTAGGGTAACTAGAATGACACACAAGATTCTAAATATGGAAGCATCATAGAACACTCTGCAGATAGACTAAGGGAGGTGGATATTAGCTATGTCATATTAGCTGCTATATTTTCAGTATTTTATCCCCCCCCCATTATTGCTGTATCCTTTCACTATTGAGCAAACCAAAAACTGCTCTTTTTCTAGGTCATTGTAGCCAATTAGAGCCACTTCTAGAGTAAATGTCAGATATTTCCAGAATGTCTAAACCCATTATCAGATAAAGACCATATGCCCACAATAATGGTACTCAGCAGGGTAACAGAGTAATAGTAACAGAGACATGGGCCTACTCTACAGATGTGTGTTTTTCATCGCTTTCAGTGTATGTGTCCATCGGGTTTCCCCCCCCTTTCCGCATGCATTTTCCTCCCTTTAGTTTTCTCCTTGCTTTCTGTTCGGTTTTTCCCCACATTTTCTGAGAGCACTTTTGTAGCAAGTTTTTTCTTGTTTGCTTCAAAGTCAAAGTGAATCCAGAAGCATAATGGTTTCATCAGATTCCACCCCCAGCCCTTGATGCCTACTCCCCCACCCACATCAAAGTTGTTCTGCTCATTCAACCACCTTCTGCCAACCCCCCTCCTTCATTGCCGTACAACCACCATTTAAATTGTTTTTCTTTAGTTTTAATTTTTTAATTTAGTGGTACGAGACTAGCGAAGAAATGCTAATCAAGAGTTTAAATCCCCAGTACCTATATACACACACATTAAAAAAAACTGAACAGCCGAGTGATGGCCATTTTATTAGCATCCTATCACCAAATTTTCACTATATTTTCACCACAGGGGGAATATATATTTTCCTCTGTGGTGAGAAATTAGTGAAAATTTGGTGATAGAACGCTAGTGAAATGGCCACCTCTCGGCTGTTCAGTTTTTGTAATTTTTGTAACGCATGTTTGCTCTACTATATATTTTATTATATATTTTATTAAATGCATCCAATAGGATTTAGGACTCATAAAAAGAAGCATCAGATGCATTGTTGTCATCAGAAATTGTTTGGAATCCATTTGGGAGCAGAGTTGATGTGATCCAATTCCCATCCAACAGTCTATCTGCAGAGGCAAATGGTCCCCGGTATTAAGGAAAAATGGATTTCAGTGCTGCATTCAAAACAAAAAATGGGAAGGGAATCACCAGCACTGAGTGAAACTGACATGCTTTAAGAAGCAAAGAGAGAGACCCTGGGATGGGAAGACAAAAATGGGGGTTTCTTCATCCCACCCCACTCTCCACTGAGAAAGTGACGCTGGGGAAGAAATGCTGAAGGACCCAAGCTTTGAAAACATTTTTCACTTTAATATTGAAAAAATATGCCATTATAAAATCTCCCCACACACACACTGTGTCACCTGCCCCCCTCATCACATGTACAATCTGATACTCCTTGCTGGAAAAACTGTGCCTCTGTAATTCATGGCAACTGATTAGGGCATCTTTGCCAATCTTTATTTAAATAATTCACCTAATTAAATTATGGAATTATTCCTCTGCCTTAGTGCACTAAGGAAATGCACCATTTAAAAGAAACATGAAGAAGAAGACTCCAGGTGTATGCTGAGGCCTAGTGGCTCCTGTGCTTTGTTATAATGAGTCATAGAATCATAGAATGTTAGAGTTGGAAGGAATCTTGCAGGTCATCTAGTCCAACCCCCTGCACTCTGAAGGAGCATAGCTGAAAGATAGCCCTACATACCTACAACATATCCAAAAGATGGTCATCCAGCCTCCGCTTGAAAACGTCCAGCGAAGGAGCACCCACCACCAGTGTTCCCTCCAAGCTGAGTTAGTGTGAGCTAGCTCACAGTTTTTTAGCCTCCGGCTCACACATTTCGGTCTTAGCTCAGGAAGGATGGCTCCAGAGCAAACTAATTTATGCAGCAGCCAAATCTCTTGCTCACAACTTTAATGCCACGAGCTCACAAAGTAGAATTTTTGCTCACAAGACTCCACAGCTTAGAGGGATCATTGCCCACCACCTCCTGAGGCAGACTGTTCCACTGCTCAACCACACAGTTAGGAGGTTTCTCCTGATATTTAGCCGGTAATGACTCCCTTGTAATTTCCACCCTTTCAACCTAGTCTTGCAATCCGGAACAAGAGAGAATAGGTCCACTCCATCTTCTACATGACAGCCCTTCAAATACTTGAAGACTGCAATCATGTCCCCTCTAAGCCTTCTTTTTCCCAGGCTAAACATACCCAACTCTTTCAGCCTTTCCTCATAAGACTTGGATTCCAAGCCTCTCACCATCCTGGTTGCCCTCTTCTGGACACGCTCAAGCTTGTCAGCATCCTTCCTAAAATGTGGTGCCCAAAACTGGACACAGTACTCCAGGTGAGGCCTGACCATAGCAGAATAAAGCGGAACTACCACCTCCCGTGATCTGGACACAATGCTTCTGTTAATGTATCCTAAGATTGCACTAGCTTTCTTCACAGCCACATTGCACTGCAGGCTCGTGTTTAGCTTGTGATCAACCAGAACACCTAGATAAAAACATTGAACACCACCGGGCCTACGACCGAGCCCTGTGGCA
>NW_015159996.1:0-5397 GCF_001447785.1 Gekko japonicus
AGGATGACCTTCATTCTCTCCTGAAATTTGCCACCACTCTCTCTCCCAGCCGAGAGATAAATCAATGGATTGATACTACTCTTTAGGGAGAGCCATATGAAAGTATATGCTACTCGAAGTCCGGGAAACATGAAAGCAACAAATGTCAGAACAGAAAACAAGAGGAAGGAAAGAAGAATTAGCAAGGTCGCTTTCAGAAGATTCTCACACTGGCACCTTGGTGGTTTCAAGCAGACTTTGATAAACAGGGTCAGAGTAGAGATGAACACTAGTAAGAGACAAACCAAAGTAGTCAAAATGAGACCCCACTCCAAATGTTTAGGTTTGTAATAAAATGTTATCAAATCCATTAATAATAGAAATACGGGCACTCCAATGAGGGCAATAGAGAGAGCCCATATAAAGGCACATACAGTGGTGAAGCACATTGGTGACCAGTGGCACCGGTACCAATTTGGGAAGCAGACAGACACCCACCTGTCAATGCTAATGGCTGTCAGGAGAAGTTGACAACTGCTGTACATCGATATGAGGAGAGTCATCAAAAGCCAGCCAAGAACATCAGGAATTTTAAAATAGTAATAGAAAGATGGTGGGTTGAAACATATATCTAAAAGAAGCAGTAATAGAAGGGATCCAAAGTCAGCTACAGCCAAGTTCAGGATGTAGATGGCAAAAGGTTTTCTTTTAATACGGAAGCCAAGAAGCCAGATGATATTTCCATTCCCCACCAGTCCAATAATGCAGAAGAAAATAGTGAAGACAGAGAGGATGATTTCATCGCCTATGTAATTGTACCATAGCAGATCTTTATCTTCATTGCGAGGGAACAAGGTCTTAAGGTTGAACACATCCTTCGTGGTCATCTTCAGCTTGGGGGGGGTGATTTCTTCTTGTCTTGGGTCAGCAATCCTGCAAGGACAAAATAGGCAGTTGAGGGGGGATTCAGTTCTTGCAGTGGAGCTGACCTGACAATGTAGCTCAAAAATGTTCATCTGGTAGGGTAGCCAGACAGGGATCCTCCACTGCCAGGCCCCACCACCCTGCCCCTGATCAGCTGGCTGGCATAGGGGAATTACCCAGATTTTGCAGTGACAGGTGTACATCACTTCCAAAGTCACCGGGTAGTGATGTCATCCCGTTAGCAACCTCAGGGTGACACTCTGGTATTTGGGAAGAACTCTATGGTAGAAGTCAAATTTACCATAGAGTTTTGGCCCAAATACCAGACCACCACTGCAACATCACTGTTTGATGATGGCACTTCCAGGTCATGTCAGAAATGATATAGAGACATAGCTGAAACATTGGCTAGGCCTCCCTCGTGCTCTCAACCCACACTGGTTGCCAGGAGGAAAGTGGCCACCATACCACCTGGTATCGAAGAAGAAGAAGAGTAGGTTTTTATATCCCACTTTTCTATAACGAGTCTAAAAGCGGCTTACAATCACCTTCCCTTCCTCTCCCCACAACAGGTACCTTGTGAGGTTTGCCTGGCTGAGAGAGTTCTAAGAGAAATGTGACTAGGCCAAGGTTATATGGCAGGCTTTGTGTGGAGGAGGAGTGGGGAACCAAACCGGGTTCTCCAGATTAGAGTCTATCGCTTTTAACCACTACACCACACTGGTATTGTATATCCTGAAGAATGAATTGATTTGGGGCCAGGGGCTTTAGAGATAATTTAGAAAATCTCTCCTGGTGTTTCAAGAGCAGGGTTTTTTTTTCAAAGACGACATTAATTTTTGTTTACACAATTTGCATCCCGCCTTCCTACCCTTGCCAGGGCCACCTAGGTGCTTAACTGTTTAGAGCATACATGATAAAATCACATGATAAAACCATTAAAATCAACACCCCAAAACATATCATGAAAACAATTTTTAAAAGAGTTAAAATGCTGGTTTCCAGGAGGGAAGCGGCAACCCTACCACCTGGTATTGAAGAAGAAGAAGAGCAGGTCCAACAAAAGTCCATATGGTCAAAGCAATGGTATCCCCGGTAGTGGTTTGGTGTAGTGGTTAAGTGTGCGCACTTTGTGAGGTAGGAGAGACTGAGAGAGCTCTGAGAGAACTTGGACTGGCCCAAGGTCACCCAGCAGGCTTTGTGTGGAGGAGGGAAGCAAACCCGGTTCTCCAGATTAGAGTCTGCCGCTCTTAACCACTTACACCACGCTGGTTTTGTGGATCCTGAAGAACAAATTGACCAGCGGGGGCATTATAGATAGAGATAATTTAGACAATCTTTCCTGGTGTTTCAGGATCAATTTTCCAAGAATGGCTTTATTTTATTCATTTTAGTTTACAAGGTTTGCATCCCGCCTTCTTACCCTTACAAGGTTCACTGAGGGGGATAACCGTTTAAAAGCAGACATGATAAAATCTCATGATAACCATCAGAATCAACCCCCCAACACACATGATGAAAATAATTTTAAGAGTTTAAAAAAACAAAACAAAAAACAAACAGAGTTTGCATACATTCAAAACAGAGTTAAAATACATACAAAACATTTTTAAAATACTGGTTACGATGGAGGCATCATCGAGGGAATGGCAAATGCGGCAAACATAAAACATATTGTGGAAGGTGCCAAGAGAAGGGGGACAGACATATAAACCTGGAGGCACCATAGAGGAGGTTCCCTTGCTCGAAAGCCAGTCGAGTCCGACTCTAGGGTTGCGGTGCTCATCTCCGTTTCAAAGCTGAAGAGCCAGCGCTGTCCGAAGACGTTTTCGTGGTCATGTGGCCGGCATGACTAAACACCAAAGTGCACGGAACGCTGCGCTTCCCATCAAAATGGTACCTATTTATCTACTTGCAATTTCTTGCTTTCGAACTGCTAGGTTGGCAGGAGCTGGAACTAGAGATGGGAGCTCACTCCGTCATGCGGCACACTCGGGTCGCGAACATGCAGTTCAGCGTCTTAACCACTTGAGCCACCGCAGCTCCTGGAGGCACCCTACCCTCTCCTTATACCTTGGCAATTTGGGGTCCTGGATGGGCCAGGCTAGCCTGATCCTATCAGATTTTGGAAGCTAAGTGGGGTCAGCTCTGGTTACCATTTTGGATGGGAACAAAGACCAGGGTTAATATGCAGAGGCAGTCAATCTGAAACCACCTCTGAATATCCCTTGCCTCGAAAACCCTATGGGGTCACCAGACGTTGGCTGCAACTTGACGGCACTTTACACACACACACACACACACAGAGAGCGTCATTTCATTTATCTGCAGGGCAGAGGTAGATTCGGGGGGATCGCGAGGGATCGCAGTTCCCCCGGGTGAGGTGCGGGGGGGCGGGGCACATGACGAAGCCCCGCCCCCTGCTTCCAGCCGCCCCGCTTCCGGCCCTCATTCAGCCAGGAGGAGGCAGGAGAAGAGGGAGGGTAAGTTGCTTCCTCCCTGCCTCTCCCCACCCCTGCATGCCTGGGGCCAGGGAGGGCTTTGGCGGGGCTTCCTCGCACTCCCGCTGGCCTTGCAGGTCCACCACCGGGCCCCTGATGTCAGGGTGTGTGGCATATGCTAATGAGTTATGCTAATGAGTTCCCCTAGCTCTTTTTCTACAAAACGACCCCTGCTGCAGGGACAGACTAGACCACTGTAGTGCTTATTGTGACTTAGAGATATACCCTTTAAAGGAATACAGGAGTTTACAGAAGAACCCTAATGGCTAGATGGAGAAGGAGCAGCAGGCAGTTAACGTGTAGTGGTTAGGAGCGGCAGACTCTAATCTGGAGAACTGGGTTCGATTCCCCACTCCTCCACATGAAGCCAGCTGGGTGACCTTAGGCCAGTCACAGTTCTTTCAGAGCTCTCTCAGCCCCACCTACCTCACAGGGTGTCTGTTGTGGGGAGAAGACGGGAAGGCGATTGTAAGCTGCTCTGAGACTCCTTTGGGTAATGAAAAGCAGGGTATAAACACCAACTTTTCTTCTCCTTCTCCTTCTTCTTTGCGTGCATTCAGGAAAACTAAAAAAAAACACTGTGTCTGTTTAGCAGCAAACCGTTACAATGGCTTCTACTTTGGTGTGTCTCCAGTACGACTGAGCCCATGTTATCAAAAAGAAACACTATTCTGCTCATTTCTTTTAATGCCCCCTGCCTCTTACGGTCTGCAGCACTTCCCCCTAGTGTTGAATCTCCAAAGACTAGTCCACACGGATCATCTCTAAACTCTCATCCTTAAAAGGATATGTCTCTAAATTATAGCAATTGCTACAGCTAACAAAACTCTATGTCTATACACAGTAGATATACAGGATATATTTACATGCAGGGAAATGTCATGGGTCGCAAAAGGAAAAGCAAACTTTTTTAAAAAAGATAAGTTATTTTTTTCCGCATAGGTTGAAAACTCACAGCTCTGTGGCGAGTAGAATAGAAAGCGGGCCCAGTATCTTGTCCTGGGATGGAAAGATTTGCAGGGAAGTTCAAAATTCGACAGGACCAATGGTGTGTCTCCACAAACTCAGTGCAAGTTGGATAGGAGCTGCAACCCGGTCTTGGTCTTGTCTCCGTCTGTTTGCCAACATCATATGACAAAAGACAGAACCGTTCTCTAATCAGCTGCCGAGATAGACCTCAGTAGATAGAGAAGATGGAGGCTTTGGCACTCTTGACAAAAAAAAGAGGGACTTGGAATCGATCTGGAATGGAAATGAATCTATTAACAATGTGATGTGAACAATTTTGTTATTTTGGTTCCACCATAATTGTGTGGGAAAGTCCCCACTTTGTCTGATCGCAGGTAAAAGAGCAAATCACTTTTAAAAAGGCACTTGGAAGTCCCAATGGGGAACCAGCAAAAATCAAAAGCAGTTAAACTGGACAGCTACCTTTTACAACACCATGGAGGCGCAAAGCTGATTGGCATGGGAGGGCTGTGGCTTAGTGGAAGAACCTTTGATTTGCATGCAGAAGGTCCCAGGTTCAATCCCCGGCATCCCCAGGTTAAAAGGACCAGGCAGTAGATGACATGAAAGACCTCAGTCTGAGACCCTGGAGAGCGGCTGCCAGTCTGAGTAGACAATACTGACCTCGATGGACTGAGGGTCTGATTCAGGAAAGGTAGTTTCAAGTGTGACATGGTGTCCAATACGGGGAGGATCTCATTATGGTTCACCCAGTATCTCATCTTGACAGGCCTTTGGCCGTTATGTGATAAAAATGATACATTGTCTTTACTGGATAAAGGACAAGAAACGGACAATAAGATAAATGTAGGGAAGTAAGAAGAGAGGCTTTTATTATCATTTGTATTTTGCCAACCTCTGGGGGTGCCCTGGGGATCTCCTGGAATCACTACTGATCTCCAGCCTACAATTTCTCTGGAGAAATTGGCTGCTTCGAAGGGTAGATTCTATGGTATCAGAGGAGGAGGAGGAGGAGAGATTGGAT
>NW_015159997.1:0-4826 GCF_001447785.1 Gekko japonicus
CAGATACTCTGCCACTGAGCCACAACCCCATCCATTCAACAGGCCAACCCTTCAAGCTCTCTTATAGGGAGGGTGAGGGAGGGAGAGAGAGAGGAAAGGAGACGTCCACCAATTAGCAGTAATAGAGTTTAAGATTTTCTCAAACCTTTGTTCTGTTGGAATTATTGCTGGTGTTTTTAACTCAGACCAGTTTCATTGATGGTGCTCTTCTTATTCTTTCTGCATAGCTGTATGCTCTGTTGTACTGATCCAATGGTCTATACTGTATTCATAACCTGATGGAAGCCAGTGACTTTTGCTACAACTGGTGGCCATGTGTTTCACAAGCCATCTACTGTTCAGATAGCTACCAGCCACCCATCTTCCTGCAGGCTGGTTCTAGTCCAGCCTCCTGTTTCCAACAGGGGACAGTCAGACACCACAGAGGAGCCAACAAACAGGGCCTGCAGACAGCAGCTCTCATCTGCTGACTGTTCTCCAGCATCTGTCGCTCAAATGGGACGATACTGGATTGGGGGACAGATAGCATGACCTGGTGCAAGGCAAACTCCTGTGACTACAGCCCAGTGCAGAAAAAAGTGCTAATGTTTTCTTGCATCACTGACTCCTGGTGGCCTGGGGGAGGATTTGATATTCCATCCAGGAGGCTGGTAATGCATAATCTGCTCTGCCTATGTCTTTTCCCTGCAAGATGAGAAGGGTTAGGGCTCCAGAATGATTTTGCATTTTAAAGATCAGTTCAGAGGGGCAGTTTCATATACCTCCAGGAAAAAGTGACCATTTTGGGTTTGGGGCCAGTTCACACTTCTCAGAAGCCACCAAACCCGTGTCAATCCAGAGGAATGCGGCTTCTGCATATGGCTCCTGATCTATTCTGTGGAAGCGTGGCTCACATGGACTGCTTGGGTGGCTGCCCTGTTCTTCAACTTTATGGCAGCTAATTGCTGTGGCCAAATATACAGATTCCAACGTGAACATGCTGTTCCTATCAATGGTGGTGCTTTCTCTAAACCAGTGATGGCAAACCTTTTAGAGACCGAGTGCCCAAACTGTGACCCAAAACCCACTTATTTATCGCAAAGTGCCAACACGGCAATTTAACCTGAATGCTGAGTTTTTACTTTAGAAAAAACAACCCATACATTAACTTAAGATGATCCAAAGAAAGTAAGGGAAGCAATCCCAGATACTTTCATTTACTTAAAATTATTTGGCAGAGAATACTTTAATGATGGTCTGGGCCTGGCTGGGGCGATGGCACGCGTGCCCACAGAGAGGGCTCTGAGTGCCACATCTGGCACCCGTGCCATAGGTTCGTCACCACTGCTCTAAACTGTGGTGTCTTGTGAGCAAAAACTCTACTTTGTGAGCTACTGGCATTAAAGTTTAAAATTATGAGCGAGCGATCTGGCTGCTGCATAAATTAGTTTGCTCTGGAGCCCTCCTTCCTGAGCTAAGACAAAAATGTGTGAGCTGGAGGCTAAAAAACTGTGAGCTAGCTCACACTAACCGAGCTTAGAGGAAACACTGGGTGGGGGTGCTATCAGCTTGCACTCTGCGTTCCTGGCACCCCCAGGCCACTTAGACGCATGGACCAGTTCTTCAGTTCTGCCTCACTTACCTTTCCCTGATTTCCAGCAATGGCTTTGGCCTTGTTTGCCCTGAGAAGCTAAAGTTGTGTCTGGGAGGTATGACTTACTATGTTTTTTTTTTAAAAAAATTATTTTTGAAGGGAGCAACATTAACATTGTGAGACAACTCCAGCCCCCATCACTGAGGATCGAACTTTGTACAGGAGTTTCATGACAAATTCCGGGAGTTGCATCCATCCAGGTTCTTTAATGAACTTTGCCCGGTTTCCCTTCTTACTCCACTCCCTGTCCCACATGGCTTTTGTGCAAGCAGGTTCCATGACCCCCAGACTAGCCCCTTTTTGGTGGTCAGTGGGGGGACCCCTTTGCTTTTTTTGCCAGCAGGACAGCTGATAGAATCCAAACAGCTATGGGAGGGGAGTGGTTAGAATTTCAGACTAGGATCTGGGAAACCTAGGTGTGAATCCTTACTCCAGGTCCGTAGCCAGGATTGTTTAATTCGGGGGGGGGCTTTAAATAAGTCAGGCACTGGCTAATCGAATTAATGGAATACCCGGCTCCTACCCCACACCTGCCACCGCTCATGGGCCCTGGGCTGGATGCGAAGTTGTGGGGCCTTGCCAATAAGTCAGGGGGCCTAGCCCCGAGATGCCCCACTGTAGCTACGGGCCTGTTATGGGGAGGGGAAGGAGTTTGTAAGCCGCTCTGAGACTCCTTTGGATAGTGAAGGGAGGGGTATAAATCCAATCTCTTCTTCTTCTTTTACCTCACAGGGTGCCTGTTGTGGGGAGGGGAAGGGAAATGAGATTGTGAGCCGCTCTGAGACTCCTTTGGGTGGTGAAGGGCGAGGTATAAATCCACTCTCTTCTCCTTCTTTTACCTCACAGGGTGTCTGTTGTGGGGAGGGGAAGGGCCCCGGGACGCCCCACTGTAGCTACGGGCTTGCCTTACTCTGGTGTGGAAGCTCACTAGGTGACCAATCCTATACTCCCAGTCTCACCTACCTTAGAAAGCTGGTGTGAGGATAAAATGGGGGGGGGAGAATGATGTAAGCTGCTTTGGGGAGAAAGGTGGGATATGAATAAAGTGAATAAATATAATAAGTATAACTGAAGATGTGGGGCAGACAAAAGGTGGGTGTGAGGGAAGGAGAAAAGGAAGCAGGGAAAGGTGAGGCCATAGATCTTCCAGGAGGAGGGAATGAGGAAATAGTGTGGGGAGGGGGACATGGAGGGAAATGAGGTGCCCCTCAGTGGAAGCAGCCAGCACCATACAACTGGGTCTAGCCCAGTGGCAGCACCCACCGTGCAATAGGCTCCAGCCAGACAGATGGCACTGCACAACTAGTTCTGGTTCAGTCCAGCAGCCAGCACCATACAGAGTTTTCACAGGGAAATGCCAGGGTTGCCATTCCCCTGATGGGGGCGGGGGTTTACTTTCAGGGCCCCCAATCCGCTGCCACTGAGCCATCTGCACCAACATGCCCAGTGTAATGACATCACCCAGAAGTGATGTCATCACTCAGGGCACATTGTGGGGGACAGTCTAGCATTTGAGAAAAAACTGTTACCATAGAGTTTTCCCTCAAACACTAGAGCACCCCCCTACAACATGCCCTGCGTGATGATGTCACTTCTGGGTGATGTCATCGGACTCCAGGGCATGGAGAGGGACCCTCCCTGCCGGCAGCCAGGTAAGACATAGCAACCCTTGGAAAAGCTGCCAGTAGGAGTGAAGGTTGGAAAGGTAAAGACATTGGCAGGGGGGAGGAGATAAAGGTAACTTGGCTGATGGGTGGCAAGGAGACAAGAAAGCAGGAAAGGGGGAGAGGCTATGGGGACTTTCAGGGAGGAGAAAAATAGTGGAGGAAGGAAAATTGCAAGTCCTTGTGGATCCCCCACTTTTCATCAATATATCCAACTCTCAACATGCCCAAATCTGTGAATACTTAAATCCCGAGACTGGAGCCTTGAACAGACAAGACAGACCTTTCTACCAACATGAAAATGTCCCAGGTCCACAGAAAAATATGAAACCTAAGGAAAAAATACATTGGGTGTTAAAAAGCTTCCCAAAAGAATAGAAGCAGCACCTGTAGCTTTAAGAAACAAATGTCCTCAGTGGCTGTTCCTAGGCAACCACTATTTTATTGCCAGCCTTCAAGCCTTTGTTTCTGTCAGTAAAAGGCAGGGCCCTTTCCAGGGCTGTTTTGGCCTTTCAGGGAGGCCTCATTGGGGCCAAGCCCACCAGCAATCCATGGGTGAACGCTACCATTCAACTTGCATGCCATCTAGGCCCAGCTTCTTGCTACTATTCAGCAGCAGCCACCTCACACTACCAGTGTGGTGTAGTGGTTACTTTACCATGGAAGCTCACAGGGTGACCTTCAGCCAATCACACACTCTGAGCCCAACCTACCTCACAATGTTGTTGTGAGGACAAAATGGAAGGCAGGAGAACAATGTAAGCTGCTTTGAGTCCCCATTACAGAGAAAGGTGGGGTATATGTGAAGTAAATACATTTCAATACAGCCAAAGATTGGGGGAGGGGGTTAGGTAGAAGAGGTTTGTTGGTGGGTGGGAAGGAGCACAGAAAGCAGGGAGAGGTAAGAATATGGGGGCTGCCAGGAGGAGGGAAAGATAAAACAGTGTGTGGAGGGGGATACAAGGGAAAATGAGGTGCCCCCCACAATTCCCCACTACACAACTGGTCCATAGACTCTTCATGCTGTGCCCTGAAATAAACCGTACTTTCCAAAGTGCTCAAGCACAGGCCTAGTGGTTGAATTGTAGGGCTAAGGTCTGGGAAACCCAGGTACAAATCCCGACTCTTCCATGGAAGGGCATTGGGGTCACCGTCTCTCAGGTTAACCTTCCTCACAGGCTTGTCATAATGATAAAATGGAGGGGGGGAGAGATAAACTTGTACACTGTCCTGAGTTAATTGGAGGAAGGGTGGGATAAAAATGTGCTAACTAAATAATAGATGGTCTCTGGTAGGGTGGTTTGTTCAGGATACAAGACATAAAATGGCCTGCAAGAGTTTATTTTGGATTTTCATTGGATGGGGATGAAAGCATAGAGAATCCGAATTTGCTAAAATGGTAGCAGAGAGCAAAAGAGCCCAGAGATTCATTGTAAAACTGATGAAATTCAATGATAATATCTTGTTTAATGAAGATTTCAATTGCAAGGCCATGAGCTAGTTTCTTTACTCATTATCTAACAACCCTG
>NW_015159998.1:0-3579 GCF_001447785.1 Gekko japonicus
TTTCTGGAGTTGGACTTGGCAACCCTATTTACATAAAACATTAACTCCAAACCTAAATGTACTATTGAGATTCTAAAATCAACCCAACAGCAACAAAACTGTACAGAGCTCTAAATATCGAGGTGTAGCAGCATATATATAACTTGATCTGCCTTAAACTATGAGGATTCTATTAAACTACTTGTAATTTGAAGCAAATCAGACTATTGAAAACTAGTGATATCATGACCCTTGCAAATCACATGCTTGAAAAATGAACTTACTCTGATTGTAAAGCCTACTTTTCTCAGTTCAATCATTTTCTCCAATTGCTGAAATGTTCACAATTTACAAAATGTATTTTGAGTTTATGTGCTGTTTTTACATCTGTATAGGCATCATCATACTTGCATGTGCAGCATTCATAATCTTACTTCACACATGGCTATTAGCCACAATTAGTAGCCACAGTTAGTGCATGCACACCAACCTACTTTTTTCCATACAGGGAACACAATGCTGAAAGACTGGAGTGGTGCCTTCACTGCCCCACCTGATGTTCATGTCCCAAGCAGTAGTATGAGCATGTGTATCAGCAAAGTATTTGCAGTGCAATTTAGAATACCTGATCAAAAGAAGGCAGAAGTTGGTTCCCAGTTCCTTATTCATTCCTTATTTGTGACTTATTGTGAATCCAACCATAAATATTGATAATTGTTTAAAAACTCTGAAGTCCAAAATAAGGTTTGGACTACTACAAATCATACACCCCCACATTCATGGGGCTCTGCCCTCCAAGGGAACATATGCTGTTTCCTGGTCCAAAACTCAGCTCTTGTGCCAACAGCTCCAAAGTGGGGTGCCCTCAGGCAAATGGACATGAAGCGATTAGGGCCAAACTGCACCCCCCAAAAATTTGGACCACTCCAAATCACATAAAAACCTTGTCTTGAGTATGGAGTATGGAACTGGAATGGCAGCATGCACTCTGTACCCCAAAACAATGTTTGGACCACCACACATCATACCCCCTGCATTCAGGAGACTGCCCCTGAGAGGACATATACTGTTTCTTGGTCTAAAGCTCAGTTCTTGTGCCAGCTGCTCCAAAGTGGGATGCCCCCAGGACAAATGGACATGCAGACACTGGGGCCAAGGTATATCCCAAAATAATCTTTAGACCACCCCAAATCACACATCCCCACACTCCAGACACTGCACTTTCAAGACATAAAGTGGTGCCCAATCCAAACACTCATTTTGGCACCACAAACTTCTATTTTGGTTGCCACCAAGAAATATTGCAAAGATTTAAATAAGGAACTGGAATGTGTGAATGTCCTCTGCACCCCAAAATAAAGTTTGGGCCACCATATATCATACATCCCTGCATTCCTTCCTGGCCTATGTTTCATTGTTTTTATGTTTTTGAATGTTTATGTTAACTTGGTTTTAATTGTTTTAATGCTGTGTTTTTGTTTTATTTTAATGTTTTAAGAGGTGTTTTTATTATGTATATTTTTAATTTGTTTCCTGCCTTGATGGCCCTTATGGGGACAAAAAGACCAGGTATAAAATTTAGTACCATAAAATATGATATGTTTATTATGATCCAAGTTCAGCATATATATCAACAATCATGTAAACATATTTGTTACATATCTGAACATGTTAATTAGTAGTGTAAGCATACATTGCTACATATCTGAACATGTTAATCAGAAGTGTAAGCATACATTACTAGATTATAATCCCTTAAAATTGTTTAAATGAATCCGTAATCTTCTGTCTAATAAGACATGCCAAACCACCAAATCTCATTACTTTGAAAGTAATTTCATTACAACAATCAACAAGGAGAAAAGAAGTATAAAGATGGTAAGATCTACCTGGATACTTGGATATAATTGGAGTGATGTACATTTTCAGAATATTCTGGGAATACTGGCAATGTAAAAGTACATGCTTGATTGTCTCTACTGATCCAAATTGAGATGTTGCACTTATGGAGTACATGTATATCCCCCCCCTCCATAAGGGCTCATGGAAGAGTGTTAAATCTGACAAAAGCTCTGCGATATTTGGAGAATTCAAGTGAAAAAAGCCCAATGGAGTAAAATTTTGATTGCTATTCCCTACTGCTGGAACAGAACTGGCTCATGATCTATCCACTTGAAAATAAATATCCCATTGAAGAAATATACCAGTCTCTGTTTGATTATTGCTTTAGCTCCTTGGTAGTCAAGATGCAAAAAAAGCTGCACTGGAAAAACCCAAAAGTAACAATTTATGTCACCCATCTTGAATGAAAAGTATCGAATGGAATTAAAGAGATTAATCCCGAAGGAAAGAGATTTATTTTAAACCAAAAGCATGTAGCATGAAACCAGACCTGTGTTTCCAGTGTCACTAATCCTGCCTCTAGCCTAAGCAAGGCGTTGGGAACACACCGAGGTACTCCAGATAGAGATTTTTAAAAAATTGACTGGAATTTCCCCCTAATTTACAGTTGTTATTATCATACAAGGAAACTTTTGTTCTGTACAGAGCATATGGGATATAAGATCCCCCTTTTGCATAAAATAATCTTAACATAGCCGAGGCGGATCTTTGGGTGGATTCCATAGCCTAAGAAAGGTGAGCTGTTGTGATGGATAGCACAGAAAAGCAGTTTTTTTCTAAAATGCTGCTTGGTACAGAGAGTTAGGGAGGTTAGGAATTAATCTTCCCTAAGGTGATTGGCTGCTTTGCTCACTTTCTGATTGTCCAGCATCAGCGGAGTGAAAAAATAAAGCAGTTGATCTGGAGGGAAAAGAGGTCTTTTGCCTTTTGGTCTTTCTAAGGTCTGGATCAGTAGCTAGAGGGTTTGGCTTCTGAGGGAAGAGACATTTGGGGACTCAGTGTTTTCTGACAGGCAATAGTCAGGAAAGTATTTCTACAGAAAGAAGAAGAAAAACCCCATTGTCTAAATATATTAAGTAAAGCTACAGAACCACCTCATACAGACAAAGGATACTGGGGAAGGATTTAGCAGAAGGTCTGGGAAGTTAAAGAGAACTCCCAGACAAGTCAAATAGTAAAAGGAGTTATTGTTTCTTAGGGACAAGGAGAATAACTTCCTGCCAGTGAAAGGGGTTGGAAAGAGAACCCTGGCTGTGATAGAGAGTAGCTTAGACACTTCAGGAACCAGTGAAAAGCTGTATTATCTAAAGGAAAACCTGTAATATCCGAAGGCAGAAATCTAGAAATATCAATAAGAACTGTGTTGTGCTAAAATATACTAAACAAAGTACCTCTCAAAGAAAGAAATAGAAAGCCTTGAAACAAAACTACAAATACACTCTCTTGAATGTTCTATGAATTCAGCTCTGTAAATAGTAGAAAGTCTTTTAAATCAGCAATCTCAAAACCTTGTTTATTCCCATTTATACATATATTCCCTGCCTGTTTAATAAAACCTTTATTCTGTTTTTGAAAGTTAATTTGCCTCAAGTGCCATTTGCCCCCCCCCCCCAGTCAGAATAACGAGACAGACAACAGTTTGGAAGTAAACAAGGGCCACTTTATTAACTATTTAACATAACATTGTGGCAAGGGACC
>NW_015159998.1:3929-5151 GCF_001447785.1 Gekko japonicus
GATATGCTGTAAATAGTGAAGCAAGATACTGAGAAGGTAAAGGAAGTGGCAAACAAACAAACAAATACAAACAAACAAATACAACACCTTTATTGGCATAAAATATCAAATACACATGCAGCATAGAGCCTCAAGATAGGCTGGAGGGGTATCACATTCCGAATTGCCTTAATATGAGCCTCTCCTCCTAGATACCTCATAAAAGAAATTTGCTACAGGTTCCAGAATTTCTATATTATGCGAAGACAATAAAGAACTAATTTTATGCTCATCAGATTGGCCCAAAAGGGGGTCCAACACAGGTTCAATATAAACAACACGGATGTCACAGTGGAATTTACAATACAATAGCACATGTCCAATGGATTCGATTTCCCCCATCCCACAGGGGCACAATCTATCTTTATAGGGAATTTTGTTGATTCTTCCCGATAGAACAGCTGAGGGAAGGACATAGAACCGTGCTAGCATGAAAGCCCTACGAAGATGGGGCTGAATCAGTCTTGCCAGGTATCCTGAGGAAATATGGCTAAAAGAAAGTCCCATACTCACGGGAGCATACGTCTATTAGCCTTATGCCTGGCACGGTCAATGCAGCGGGGGTCCCCCAAGTTACGCCACACCCGGTGGGGCAGAATAGCTGACCAGACTATCTGCACACCAGGCCACCTTGCTCTTATCACTGCAAGATCCGCCGTGGCTTGTAGCACAAGGGCCACGCCCTTTGTCAAACCCAGGTCGTTACCCCCCAGGTGCAACACCAAAATGTGTGGAGGAGGCCCCTGCCTCCCTTCAAATAGCAGGGGAAGGAGCGCAGACCATCTCATGCCCCTTCTTCCCCACCATTCAATGACTGCCCCCTTGCTAAGGCCCAATTGCGAACCAGTGGGTGTCCTCCTGGCCCAATGAGCGGCTCAAAAGACCATGCTGTGGCCGCAGACGGTGACACGTCGTCTCGCCCTGCAGCCTGCAGCACCTGTAAGAGAAACCCTATTAATAACTGAAACATAACCTTAAACTGTACAATTCTGAACCCCTCTTAAGGCTCTCTGGGTGGAAGGGGCAAGTGCTAAACTCATCGCCCTGTCAGCCTCAATCCGCCAGTCCGCCAATCTGCCACCCCTCCACTGGCATACGAACCGGGAACTGGTCGGCATCCGGAGCCAACTGGCGGAATCTCACCATCTGTTTTCGGAGAGAGCATCAGCGACCCCGTTACTGA
>NW_015159999.1:0-1429 GCF_001447785.1 Gekko japonicus
AGAAACCATTTGAATGCTTACAGTGTGGAGAGAGATTCAGTAGAAGAGTCCAACTTCAGTTGCACCAAAGAATCCACACAGGGGATAAACCTTTTGAATGCTCAGAGTGTGGAAAGAAATTCAGAGGTAGTGGCAATCTTCAGAAGCATCAGAGAACCCACACAGGGGAGAAACCTTTTGAATGCTCAGAGTGTGGAAAGAAATTCAGTGAGAGTAGCTGTCTTCAGAAGCATCAGAGAACCCACACAGGGGAGAAACCTTTTGGATGCTCACAGTGTGGAAAGAAATTCAGTCAGAGTGGCAGTCTTCAACTGCATCAGAGAACCCACACAGGGGAGAAACCTTTTGAATGCTCAGAGTGTGGAAAGAAATTCAGTAGGAGTGGCAATCTTCAACAACACAAAAGAACCCACACAGGGGAGAAACGTTTTGAATGCTTAGAGTGTGGAAAGAAATTCAGTCGGAGTGGCAATCTTCAACAACACAAAAGAACCCACACAGGGGAGACACCTTTGAATGCTCAGAGTGTGGAAAGAAATTCAGTGAGAGTGGCCAACTTCAACAGTTTCAGAGAACCCACACAGGGGAGAAACCTTTTCAATGCTTACAGTGTGGAAAGAAATTCAGGGAGAGTGGCAGTCTTCAGAAGCATTAGAGAACCCACACAGGGGAAAAACCATTTGATTGCTCTGTGTGTCGAAAGAGATCAGTCGGAGTGGCAGTCTTAAGAAGCATCAGAGAACCCACAGACGGGAGAAACCTTTTGACTGCTCAGATTGTGGAAGGAGATTCAGACCGAGTGCCCATCATCGACAGCATCAGAGAACCCATAACGCCAAAAAGATTTTGAATCCTAGGAGTGTGAAAAGAGATTCAGTTTGAGTTGTCATCTTCAACGGGACTCTAAGAACCCACACGGAAGAAACATTGAGAGAGCTCAGAGTGTGGAAAGGAAGGCCTTTTTAGTGGTTGCTCTCCCTTGTGAAAGTTTCTTCTTCAGATTATGTGCCAATCTCACCCTTTCTGACATCCACAAAACTGGCAGAAACATTTTCTTTCCCAAATCCTGTGAGGACACCGACTGGTTGAGGCGAACAGATATCTACACCCTCTCTGCCACATAGCATAAACATAGTGTCACAAGACCCCGACGACTCTCCCTCGCTACTCCTAAAGTCCTCTAGTCCCCCTTGCTCCGACACCTTGGTGTCCCGCCCTTAAAGCAGCAGGGGCCTCAGACACCTGAACGGGGAGGGAGGTTACTTCACTGTCCCTACTAATCCATTCCTTCTGTGTCTGTCTGTTCCAGCGTTGCCCTTTTCCAATCCAGGCAGTCATCCCTGGCCTCTTGTTGCTGCTTCCTTTTATTCCCCACCCTTGTGTCCCAGTGTTCCCTGTGCTCTCCCCGCCCTCCTCCCTTCCCGAGCCC
>NW_015159999.1:1500-5168 GCF_001447785.1 Gekko japonicus
AGGTCAACCACAGGGTTCACAATTTTTGTATTAGGTGCCCTGGTGGGATGGAAGTCAATAAAACAGGCACATATTTCGTTACGTTCCTGTGAATCAGAATTTTCTGCTGTCAGTGATGTAATTATTCAGTTGGAATGGTTTCACCAACTATTAAAAGATTTTTGTGTAAAGTGTGAATTACCTATCAAGGTTTTCTGTGACAGCTTGGCAGCTGGTCAATTGGCAAAAAATCAAGGGGTGAAAACCAGGAGTAAACACATCACAATCAGGTATCAGAATGTAAGGGTTGCTGTATGTACAAATTTCATTGACATTCAGTACTGTAATTCTGAGGATAACCTGGCTGATTTATTTACAAAGTGTGTACCTGTAAATAGATTCAAAGTGTTGAAAAGTAAACTGTCATTTGTATAGGCTGTATCTTGGGAGGCGTGTTGGCATATTGTATTATATGTATGCAAGATGACAGCCAATGATGCACACATGTCAGATTAAACTGATCTGGGTGACAGGCAAGACTGTCATGTGACAGGGTCACCAGATGCAAGTTGCACTAGGTTGCATCAGCTCAATTAACTATGTCACCATGAGTTGGCAAAATGACTCTGATTGGTGCTAGTATTGTATATAAGGAATGTAGTCCTATAGCAAGTGTTCCACACCTGTGGAGAGTATACTGCGAAGCACCTTGTCGGTCAGTTCTGTGAATCTGGGATACTGCATGGTGGCATGGACTGTGTATATAACTGTAAATAAAAGCCACTGTATATAGCTCATATACAGCATCCTGAATTCATTATAATTCAGACGCTCTGCGCATGCCGTCAAACCCTCCCCTCACAAATCATGGCAGTGAGGGGGGCGGGGCGCTGTGGCGTTGATGGCGGCAGCATAGCTTCGGGGCTCCCTCTGACGATCGCCTACCTCCTCACTCTGACTTAACAAAAGAATTCCGAAACCGGAGAATACAAGCAGGGCTGAACTGGCAAGGCTCAAATCGCCACCGGCGATGCAAAAATCATCAAAAGAAACCATAGAAGCAGCATTTCAAAGGGGAGCGACGGCACGGGCCAAGAATAAAATGGCGGTTGCAATTCCTCACACGGAGACGACAGCTCCAGTTTCAACAGATTCGGCCATTTTAAACTATTTGGAGGTAATGGAGGCGGGTATCTCTGACAAATTTGCCTCACTGGCAATACACTGTGAAGATTTTAAAAACTCTCTCCAAAAGACGGCCCAAATGGCTGAGGAGGCTTAGGAGAGGAGCCGGGTTAACCTTGCTGAGATTAAAACACTGCAGGAAGCCTCAGATATGCAAAAGGACCACTTAATTTCTCTAGAGGCGGAATTAAAGGCTGCCAACCTGAATGTTAGAGGGCTGCCTGAAAATGTGGAAAAGAATAAGGATTTAATATGTTTTATGGCACAACTGATAGCTCAGGCTTTAAATCTGGAGGAAGGAATTCTCCCCATCATCACCCAAGCTGTCCGCATGGGCCCAGCACCTAGATAGAACCCCTCGTGCTACCCCGAGAGATATTATTATTACCATTCCAGATGCAAGAGTACGTCAAAAAAATTTTAATGCTGCAAGGAATCCTGGTTCATTCACATTTGAGGGGGGAAATCTGCAAATTTTCCCAGATATTCCCAAGGAGGCTATAGCCATACGCAGAAGCCTTAAATCAACCGCTGTCATGTTTCAAAAAATACACCAAAAATACAAACGGCTCACATCAGGAAAATTATTTGTAGCACATCAAGGCAAACGTCTCCTTGCTTGGGATGAAGAAAGTGGCAGAGAACTCTTAAGTGCTTTGGAACAAGATACACCTATGGAACAAGGGGATAAGAGATCAAATAAGAGGAGGAATATCTCACCATCTTCTCCTGAGAAGGCCAGCAAACTGCCAGTCTTAGTTAATACTACCAAATGATTTCTTAATGGTAGAAAAGTTTTTCTAATAATATAATTATATGAGAAGTTATTAATGGTTTTAAAGTTTTAGGTGCATGGTTACATATATATTTCTAAACGGAGTTGGGGGGGGTTGGGGGGGATATCCATATGTTGGCTCCTCATAGGTGTGATCTTGACTTCAATTTTACAGTCCTCCGGGAATCTCCCAGATCTTGTTCACTCCTAAATTGTATTTATTGCTTTTTTCAGGAACTGTCTATACCACAGATTAATTGTTGAAACTAGTGTTGACATTTTGATAAAGGGAGGGAGGGGGGAGTAAGGGGGGGTTAAAACCTGTAAAAAGTAAAAAGAATTCCTTTAAGCAGTGGAAAGCTAGTCACAGTGAGGCTGATAAAACGGAACACAGGCTATGGCAAATATAATGCAAGTCTGAGGTCAGGCAGGCAAAAAGGGAATATGAGGAGCACATAGCAAAAAACGTAAAAAACAACAATAAAACTTTCTTCAAATACATTAGAAACAGGAAACCAGCCAGGGAGGCAGTGGGGCCCTTGGACGACCAAGGGGTAAAAGGAGTATTGAAGGATGATAGGGAAATTGCTGAGAAGCTAAAGGCATTTTTTGCCTCTGTCTTCACTGTGGAAGATGAGAAGTGCTTGCCCACTCCAGAACCACTGATTTCAGGAGGGGTGTTGAAAGACCTGAGGTTGATTGAGGTGACGAGAGAGGAGGTCCTAAAACTGATAGACAACTTAAAAACTGAAAAATCACCAGGCCCAGATGGCATACATCCGAGAGTTCTGAAAGAACTCAAATGTGAACTTGTGGATCTCCTGACAAAAATATGTAATCTCTCCTTAAAATCAGCCTCCATTCCTGAGGACTGGAAGGTAGCTAATGTCACTCCCATCTTTAAAAAGGGTTCCAGAGGAGATCCGGGAAATTACAGGCCAGTCAGTCTGACGTCGATACCGGGTAAATTGGTGGAAACCATTATTAAGGAAAGAATTAGTAGGCACATAGATGAACAAAACCTATTGAGGCAGACTCAAATCATGGCAGCACAGCTGACAGTTTATTTGGGTTGAAAGGAAAAACTCGTGGCCCTCCAACCCAACAACCCAGTAAGTTCTCAGGGGTCAGACCCCACCCCCACCCCCAATATCGTCCGGTATTGTGGGGATAGACTGGTATCCATGGAGTTGGCAGGTGAACCTTGTGGGACGCAAATTTCCCAATTGTCCTCCCCCCACCCACTCACCAGGTTCTCCCAGAGTATTTTAGGCAGGCATCTTTTAAAAGGGGGGGGGAGGTTTGAGAGGTGTCAGTTATCAAAGACTGTTCAATAAACAAAATATCGCAAGAGTTTTAAGCATGTTTGTATTTTAAGTAAAAGAAATAATATATTTAATTGTGTTTGTCTGTATCCTTCATAAGGTTCATATCTCTGCTACCTGGCATTACATTTTATGACACACATGGCCCGGCCCGACAGAGTCCCATTTATGTCCGATCTGGCCCTCATAATGAATGAGTTTTTCATGAGTTGGGCTTCGTTAAATGTGTCAAAGGTTAGTGTGGCACGTCTTTATTCAATTGTGTATAAAGTTCTAGACAAGAAATCCTCTTGCAGACGTTTGACACTCACACCTGAGGCAATGACTGATCCCGATGAATGAACCCGACCCAGTATGACCCCCTTCATGATGTGCGTCAGGTAAGTTCAAGGGCCAGAGTGTTG
>NW_015160000.1:0-3417 GCF_001447785.1 Gekko japonicus
GAGGTAGGTGGGACTGAGAGGGCTCTTTTCAGGACGGCTTCTGAGGTCCTTTCCACACTAGGCTTTAAATCCTGATTGAACCCTGTCCCTGAACTTACACTGTACGCGAGTTCAGCCCTGTAATTATCTCGGGGTATTTTTTTGTTTCAACATTACACTGAGGCAGGGCTTTTTTTTGTAGAAAACGCCCAGCAGGAACCCATTAGCATAATAGGCCACACCCAACAGCAGCCCCATTTAGCATATTAGGCCACACTCCTGACAGCACAGCTCATTAGCATATTAGCATATCATCCAGCCACACCCATCGTTTGCTTCTTATTCTGTTTACCTTGTTTGTGGTCCAGGGCTTTTTTTGTAGCAGGAACTCCTTTGCATGTTAGGCCACACACCCCTAATGTAGCCAATCCTAATGAGTTCCTGCTGTTGGGTGTGGCCTGTTATGCTAATGAGTTCCTGCTGGGCGTGGCCAACTCGGGAGCCAGCCAGAACTCCGTTCCTGTGCGTTCCTGCCCCCAAATAGCCCTGCACTGAGGTCACCCCAGTTTCGCCCCACGCTTGTCCCGGGATAAACGGATGCTGTTATAATCAGGGATAAATGCAAGGTCTTGTGTCAGGAGTTGAACTCTGATAAAACCAGGGATGAGATCCAAGTGCGGAAAGGACCTGAGAGAACAGCTCTGAAAGAACTTGTGACTGACCCAAGGTCACACCAGCAGCTCCACGTGGAGGAGTGGGGAACCAAACCCGGTCCTCCCAGATTAGAGTCCGTGCTTCTAACCACTACACCAAACTGGCTCTCTGTTTTAAGCCTGGTAAGGCAGGACCAGCGATACTAGCCAAAGGTAATGGGGACAGGGCTGCCTGCTCTGTGCTTGTAAATACCTGGGCATTTTGGGGGCGGAGCCTGGAGAGGGTGGGGTTTGGGGAGGCGGAGAGACCTCCACAGAATATAATGCCATTGAATCCATCCTCCAAAGCAGCCGTTCTCTCGTGGGGACCCAATCTCGGTCTTCTGGAGATGAATTGTAAGAGCAGAAGATCTCCAGGTGCCACCTGGATGTTGGCAACCCTGAACACAGACTCTCCGATGAGTAATTCGGGCCTCTCCTGTCCCCCTGCCGTCTTGTGGGGCACGGGTGGGGATCCCACTCCTCACCTTCTGTGGGGCTCCATTGGTGCCAGTGCCGGAGGTTAGGAGTTTGGGAGTGCTCCTGGACCCCTCCTTAACAATGGAGGCCCAGGTAGCAGCTACTGCCAAGTCGGCCTTTTACCATCTGTGGCTGATCAGGCAGTTGGTTCCCTTCCTTGACCGCAGTGACCTGGCCACAGTGATCCATGCGACGGTCACCTCGAGACTAGACTACTGCAACGCTCTCTACGTGGGGCTGCCCTTGTTGCAAATTCGGAAGCTGCAGCTAGTGCAGAATGCCGCGGACAGGCTGCTGATGGGCTTACCTAGATGGGAGCACATCTGGCCTGTGCTGAAGGCTCTGCACTGGCTGCCAATAGCATATCAAATCCACTTCAAGGTGCTGGTGCTTACCTTTAAAGCCCTATATGGCCAGGGTCCGACGTACCTGAGGGACTGCCTTTCCCCACATATACCCCAGAGACCACTGAGATCGGGGTCACAGAACCGGCTGACCCTCCCTGGCCCTTTCGGTGGCTGCTCCTATGTGGTGGAACGAGCTCCCGGAGGAGATCAGGGCCCTGTGGGACCTTTTGCAGTTCCGCAGGGCCTGCAAGACGGAGCTCTTCCGCCAGGCTTTCAACTAGGAGCCGCCCCTTAAAAATAATAATAATAATAATAATAATAATAATAATAATAATAATAATAATAATAATAATAATAATAATAATAATAGTACTACTACTACTACGTCATCGTTGTCGTTGTCGTCGTTGTCGTCGTCGTCTCCGGTTGCTGATCGGAAATGGATGGAAGATATGCCCACCCCTGCCATTGCCAGGACTTTGTCACGAAAGTTCTAGGAAGCGGATCTCATCGGTTGGTGAAGCGAACGCCGTTTCAACGTACGTATTGTCAAAGCAATGTATATTTTGGCAGAGGCCAGGTGAGCATTAGTTCAGTGTGTTGGCTGACATCGGGTAAACAACATTGCCCATTATTTTTGCCCAGCCAGCCCTTAAATATTGACACTGGAGACGTCAAATTTGCATCTGGAGGCAAGGAATTCAAAGTTCACACAGGTGTCTCGGGCTGGTCTCAGGGCAAATTTTATTTTCTCTTCGATGTGCACGTTTTATGTCATAAATGTTACTTTTGGAGGGGGAAAAAGAGTGAGATTACCCCAGGTCGAAAGAGAACCAATTGCCAAGGCTACTTGAAGAACTTCGCAAACCAGGCGGGATTTGAACCTGACACATCAGATCACTCTTTGAGTATTGAATTTGGGCTCCCCTTCCAATAAGGTTGCCAACTCCAGGTTTGAAAACTCCTGGAGACTTGGGGGTGGTACCTGGGGAGGGGAGGGACCGTGGATTGGTTGAAGGCCATAGAGCCCATTCCTCCAAACAGGCCTTTTCCTCTGGGGAACTGATCTCTGTAGTCTTGTAAAAGGTAAAGGTAAAGGCTTCCCTTGCTCGAAAGCCAGTTGAATCCAACTCTAGGGATGCGGTGCTCATCTCTGTTTCCAAGCCGAAGAGCCAGCACTGTCCGAAGGACATTTCCGTGGTCGTATGACTAGATGACAAGGCGCACGGAACGCCGAAGGGGTACTTATTTATCTACTTATCCCACCGAAGGGGTACTTATTTATCTACTTGGCAGTTTCTTGCTTTTGAACTCCTAGGTTGGCAGGAGTTGGGGCCAGAGACGGGAGCTCACTCCGTCATGCGGCACTCGGGTCTCAAACCGCTGAACAACTGACTGGTCTCCCGGTCTGCAGTTCAGCACCTTAACCACTGAGCCACTCCAGGAGATCTCAACGCTCACCTTGAGGTTGGCAATCCTATCTCCCAAGTTTATTCTACCTGCCGATACTCCCACCAATTCACACATTGCAGTGTAGACAGGTTAGGTCTGGGCTACCCAGCCTGGTGTAAATGATGTCAGATGCGGGTCCTAGTTCAGATCTGGACTGTGGCACAGATGTGGAGAAGTGGCTTTTGGGGAAGGGAAAGGAGTTTGTCAGCCGCTCTGAGACTCCTTTGGGTAGTGAAGGGCAGGGTATAAATCCAATCTCTTCTTCTTCTTCTTTTACCTCACAGGGTGTCTGTGGTGGGGAGGGGAAGGGAAAGGAGTTTGTCAGCCACTCTGAGACACCTTTGGGTAGTGAAGGGCGGGGTATAAAGCCAATCTCTTCTTCTTCTCCTTTTACCTCACAGGGTGTCTGTGGTGGGGAGGGGAAGGGAAAGGAGTTTGTCAGCCGCTCTGAGGCTCCTTTGGGTAGT
>NW_015160000.1:4442-4949 GCF_001447785.1 Gekko japonicus
CAGGTCGGCGGGGGGGGGGGATCAGGCAAAAGTTGCCGTTGAGTCAACAGCGTGACATCATTTCCAGGGCAAGTCCAGAAGTGAAGTCACACCCCTCTGTGGTTTTACGACAGAGTGCTGAATCCTAGAGTGGTGTGACATCCATCCTACCTTTGGAGGATGCTAGACCCCCTGGCATCCCTAGCTCCATGCTTCTGTTTCCAGCCTCTGCTTCCCGTGGTGTCATGATTTCTGTAGGCAGGAGGGCCTCGGGTGACATATAAGATGGAGGCTTCCCACTTTCATCACCTCTTCGTTGCTGGGCTTGGTGCCCATTTGTATGGTGAAAACTTGAAGCATTGCATTTAAGGTGGAAGTCTGTGGCTCAGGGGTAGAGCCTCTGCTTGGCACGCAGAAGGTCCCGGGTTCGATCCTTGGCCTCTCCGGTTAAAAGGATCCAGTAGCAGGTGATGTGGAAGACCTCTGCCTACGGCCCTGAAGATAAGGTTGCCAGGTCTATCTTGGCTG
>NW_015160001.1:0-4462 GCF_001447785.1 Gekko japonicus
GGAGGTTTTTTGTTATCTCCTGGGCATGGGACAGGGGTCATTGGGGGTGTGGGGGGGGAGGCAGTTGTGAATTTCCTGCATCGTGCAGGGGGTTGGAGTAGATGGCCCTGGAGGTTTCTTCCAATTCTATGATTCTAGAGTCACCAGCCCCAGCTGGGTGTTGGCAACCAAACCTTACCCACCCTGGGCCGCAAGACCAGAAGAAACCCATCTGGGGACAGAACACACAGGGAAGAATCCATAGGTGCAGGCAGGGTTAAACAGGCTCTTAGTGTGATGCAGTAGTTGACATATCCAATTAGAACCCAGAAAACTCGTCCATAAAGTGGCCTTGAGCCAGTCATTCTCAGCCAAAGCTGCCTTACAGGGTTGTTGGTGGAGCAAGATGGAGGATGCTTGCCTCCTCGGAGCTCTTTGAGAGCCAGTTTGGTGTAGTGGTTAAGTGTGCGGACTCTAATCTGGGAGAACCGGGTTTGATTCCCCACTCCTCCACTTGCACCTGCTGGATGACCTTGGGCAAGCCATAGTTCTGACAAGAGCTATTCTCTCAAGGACAGTTCTGGAAAGAGCTCTCTCAGCCCCGCCCACCTCACAGGGTATCTGTTGTGGGGAGGGGAAGGGAAAGGAGTTTGTAAGCCACTCTGAGACTCCGAGTGAAGGGCGGGGTATAAATCCAATGTCCTCCTCCTCCTCCTCCTCTTCTTCTTCTTTTGCAGTCAAGTCGCAGCCAACCTACAGCAACCCTGCAAGGTTTTCAAGGCAAGACACATTCAGAGGTGGTTTGCGGTTGCCTGCCTTTGCATGGCAGCCCTGGTATTCCTTGGGAGTCTCACATCTAAATACTAACGAGGGCTGACACTGCTTAGTTTCCCAGATCTGACGAGATCCAGCTAGCCTGGGCCACCCAGGTCAGGGCCCCTTGGAGGCAGGGTAGGATAGAAATTGGGATGGATAGTTGTAGAATGTTACAGACCTTCCTGCTTGGGCTGCCAGGTCCTCTCTGGCCACTGGCAGGGGGTGGGGACTGGCGTTGCCAGCTCCAGGTTGGGGAACTCCTGGAGATTTGGGGTTGGAGCCCTGGGGAGGACAGGGACCTCAGTGGGGCACAGTGCCATAAAGTCCACCTTCCAAAGCCTCCATTTCCTCCAGGGGAACTGATCTCTGTAGTCTGGAGATGAGCTGTAATCAGTGCTCCCTCTAAGCTGAGTTAGTGTGAGCTAGCTCACAGTTTTTAAGCCTCTGGCTCACAGATTTTTCTCTTAGCTCAGGAAGGGTGGCTCCAGAGCAAACTAATTTATGCAGTAGCCGAATCGCTCGCTCACAACTTTAATGCCAGTAGCTCACAAAGTAGAATTTTTGCTCACAAGACTCCATAGCTTAGAGGGAGCATTGGCTGTAATTCAGGGAGATCCCCAGGTCCCCCCTGGAGGCTGGCATCCCTACATCCTACACCCACTCACGGATCCTGCCCTGAGAGTTCCCACCCCCAGGGATATTCTGGGATGCTGGCTGAGGCCCACGACACTGAGGAAAAGAAACAGAGGATGCACCTATCCGCCAGGGACAGCCCGAGGGCATCAGAGCAGCCTAGGGTGGCCGAGGAAAAAGCAGCCCCCTAGGAAGGTCCGGGGCTTTCTTGCCACTGTCCTTTTCCTGGGAATACATTTCCGCCTCGTCGGTTCAGCCCCAGTGCAGCCTCCGAGGCCGAGCGGAGCGCAGGCAATCCCCCCTCTGCTGCAATGCAGCTCTGAGCCTTCAGAAAGTGAAGGACGTATGGGCACTGCAGAAGCACAACCAGTCTCCCCCCCGCCCAAGAAGATGAGCCGTTTTGTCTCGCCTCCTCCTTCCTTCCCTTCTGCACCTCCAGCATCCCTTTCGCTGCAACTCCTGCCTCCCGGGGTGGAGAAGATGGCACTGGAGAAATGCAAAAAAAGAAGAAGAAAAAGGGTGTGGGGTGGTGGTGGTCTGGCAAGTTGTACCCCTTTTCTTTGAGGTTGCTTCAAAGTCCGTTGTGACCACAGCCGGGGACACTTAGCCCTTCTGGGGCTCAAACGAGCAGCGGGCAGGTGGAAACCAAGTAAGGTTGCCGGCTCTGGGTTGGGAACTACCTGGAGATTTTGGGGGTGGAGCCTGGGGAGGGTGGGGTTTAAGAGGGGAGGGGCCTCAGCGGGGTAGAATGTCACAGAGTCCGCCCTCCAGAGCAGCTGTTTTCTCCAGGGGAACTGATCTTGGTAATCTGATCCACTGTGATAGGAGGAGATCATTTAAAATGGCCACTGGGCCAATGGTGTGACATCATTGACGTCATTTCCAGGGACAACCATAGCTGATTGAAGGCGTGAGTGGGGGAAAAATAATTGGACTTCACAACTGTGAAGAAGAAGAAGAAGAGGAGGAGGAGGAGGAGGAGGTGGAGGAGGAGGAGATTGGATGTATACCCCGCCCTTCACTACCCGAAGAAGTCTCAGAGTGGCTTACAATCTCCTTTCCCTTCCCCTCCCCACAACAGACACCCTCTGAGGTATGTGGGGCTGAGAGAGCTCTCTCGAGAACGGCCCTTGAGAGAACAGGTCTGAGAGAACTTGTGACTGACCCAAGGTCACACCAGCAGCTGCACGTGGAGGCGTGGGGAATCAATCCCAGATTAGAGTCCACACTCCTGGCCACTACACCAGACTGGCTCAGTCTTGTCTACTCAGACTGGCAGTGGCTCTCCAGGGTCTCAGGCAGAGGCTTTTCACATCACCCACGTCCTGCTTCCTTTAATTGGAGATGCCGAGGATTGAACCTGGGACCTTCCGCATACGAAGCAGTCAGATGCTCTAACACTGAGCCATGGTGGATGTCTAGACAGCCTTGGAAATCAAAGCTACATTGAAGTGGGGAGAGGCTATCAGCAAGTGGCATAGGTGGTGGGATTCAAAGAAGGGTAGCCTACTAGGGTTGTCAACCTCCAGGTGCGGCCTGGAGATCTGGAATTACAACTGATCTCCAGGCCACAGAGATCAGCTGGCTGCTTCGGGGTGTGTGTGTGTGGGGTGGACTCTGTGACATTGTACCCTGCTGAGGCCCCTCCCTCTCCTAAACTCTCTAGGCTCCACCCCTCAAACCCGGAGGTGGAAGCCCTAATGGGAACAGGCCTTCAGGCACATCACAGGGAAGTAAGTAACCACCTCACTGGCTTGCCTGCAATCGGATCCACAGTGCTTTTTAGCTGCATTGCAGCAGGGGTCTGCAGTCAGTTACCGCTCTCCATCTATTGCAGACGTATCCTTCCCTTCAACTAAGCGCCTTAGAGGAGCGTGTATGCTTTTCTCTCTTCCGCTGTATGTCCTCACAACAGCCTGATGAGGGAGGTTAGGCCGAGAGAAAAGGACCGGCCCAAGAGGTCACCTAACAGGCTTCCTGGCCAAGTGAGGATTCGAATCCAGTTCCTCTAAAGACACCACATTATCATTATTATTATTATTATTATTATTATTATTATTATTATTATTATTATTATTATTATTATTATTATTATTATTATTATTGGCTTTTCTCATATTAACAACAAACAAAGATTTCAACTAAACAAAAAAAGTAAGCAGATATCTTCTTCAGCTTTACATAAGCATCTCTACTTTTTGTACCATTTGCACTTCGTCTAAGCCTTTTTCGTTAGATTTAACCAGCGTTTAACTCTTTCAGCCAATTATAGAAACTAAACCAGTACTTTTCATAATTCTCTAAATTTCTGTCTTCAATGATACAGGTTAATTTTTCCATTTCTGCTATATCTAATAGTTTAAAAATGATCTCATCTTTGGAAGGACACCACATTTGACGCTCTAACCATTGTATCGCACTGGCTTTGGGTGGTTTGGTGGCGTGTTTAGAACTGTGAATGTAGGGGGAGGTGTCTAGGCCCTGGCGAGACTGCAGGAAAGCAGTCTCTCTCCTTGGTTGGCAACCTCCAGATGGGGCCTGGGATTCTCTGGAATTACAGCAGATCAGTGGACTATGAAGATTAACTCCCCTGGAGAAAACGGCTGCTTTGGCTTATTTGGTGTGATATACTGCTGAGATCCCCCCCCCCGATCCCTCCCCAATCTCCAGGAATTTCTCACCCTGGAGTTGGCAACCATAGTAACAGGGCAGGTGGGTTGTGTTCTACTTGAATAACAGAGCTTTATGCTTCACATATGATCACCCACCTTATTTGTTTGGACTTCAGTATATTTTAATCCCATCCTTCCTCCAAGGAACTCCGGGTGGTGTAGATGGTTTCCCCGTCATCCATTTTACCTTCACAACAATCCTGCGAGGTAGGCCAGGCCAACAGAGAATGACTGGCCCCAGGGTCACCCAGTGAGCTTCCATAACAGCAGGGATTGGAACCTGGGTCTCCCAGCACTCCAGGACTCTAACCACTAAATCGCACAGGGGACATTGCAAGTAAATGGCTTCAGTCCCCCCCCCC
>NW_015160002.1:0-4295 GCF_001447785.1 Gekko japonicus
AGCCTCTATTTGAAAACCTCTGTGGGAACATGGGAACATACAGCTGGAAGGGTCCCGGAGGATCATCTAGTCCAACACTCTGCCCAGTGCAGGAAATTCACAACTACCTACCCCTCCACTCCCCCAGTGACCCCTGCTGTATGCCCAGAGGAATGCAAAAAAACCATCCAGGATCCCTGGCTGATCTATCCCGGAGGAGAATTCCTTCCTGACCCCAAAATGGCGACCGGCATTACCCTAGGCATGTATGAAGGGCCATGAGAGCTGAGCACCGACTCACCCCTTTCTGCCCTATATTGAAATGACGTGAAATAAAACTTTTATTGTTTGATATTTGTTTCCGTTACTTTGCATTTGAAAAAATTGCTCTTATTATGCTTTCCGCAACTATCAACTGGTGCATATTATAGCTTCTGTTGTTATAGAGAATTCCTTAAATTTTTAATACTTTTCCCCTGTGTAATATATACTTTTCCTTTGTTAAGATAAATTGTGTGGCTTAGATTTAACACAGTAACGAATGTTTTCTAGCTTCTGGATCATTAAATGCCCAAATCCTCCACTGAGGAAACAAAGACGGAGAAGAATGCTTGGGGGGAAAGTTGGAATAAATTGCTTAAATTAGGTGCTTATTTTTTTTCAACTGTTCTCTTGTGCCTTCAGTGGGTTCACACATACCCCCTTTAATTACCAAACGTAAGACCTAACATGCGCAAATACACAAATAATCATATTATATAATGGATACAGTTGTGCCTATTATTAGTGCATTTGTTTGTGGACTTGTCTGTGCAGTGTGATTGCTCCCGTTACTTTATTATGCAAATTATTGTTAATTGCAATATTAATTTTCAAAAGAAGCAACAGCAACAAAACTTAATGGGAAGGAAGGCTCAAGGAAGTGACTCAACGAAGCATTCTAAAAAACACGGTTTGCTTCAGATTTTATTTTATTTATTTATATTTATTTATTTTGCGATTTCTATCCCGCCCTACCCAGAGGCTCAGGGCGGCTAACAACAATATTTAAAATAGTAAAACAATAAAACAATTTTACATATACAATAAAACTGGTGCTTCAAATCTATTACAATCTATCCTTTATACAAGATGCTCAACAGTTCATATTTGCGGCCCATGGTCTAATGGTGGGAGCACCCCAAAGCAGTCAGACTGAACCAACTCCATGGAGTCTGATAGGTGGACGGTACATCAGGGATGGTATAGTGAGGTTAGTGGCGGCGGCTCCTACCCAAAGGCCTGGTGGAAGAGCTCCGTCTTGCAGGCCCTGCGGAACTGCACAAGGTCCCGCAGGGCCCGGATCTCCTCCGGGAGCTCATTCCACCAGGAAGGAGCCGCCACCGAAAACGCCCTAGATCTAGTATGGGCCAACCTCGCAGCTCGGGGAGCTGGAACTTCCAGACGATGGAGCGTCCCCGACCTCAGTGCTCTTGAGGGAACATACGGGAAGAGACGGTCCCTTAGATAGGCAGGACCCTGGCCATTCAGGGCTTTAAAGGTGAGCACCAGCACTTTGAAGCGAATCCGGTATGCTATAGGCAGCCAGTGCAGCACTTGCAGCACAGGCCGGATATGGTCTCGCCTGGAAAGACCCATCAACAGCCTGGCTGCAGCATTCTGCACTAGCTGCAGCTTCCGGATTTGCGACAGAGGCAGCCCCAAGTAGAGAGTGTTGCAGTAGTCCAACCTCGAGGTGACCGTCGCATGGATCACAGTGGCCAAGTCATCTCGGTCGAGGTAGGGAGCCAACTGCCGTGCCAGCCACAGATGATAAAAGGCTGACTTGGCAGTGGCTGCTACCTGGGCCTCCATTGTTAACGAGGAGTCCAGGAGCACACCCAAACTCCTAACCTCCCGCACGGGCACCAACGGTACCCCACCAAAGGCCGGGAGAGGGTGCCCCAACTCACGGCCGATCTGACATAGGCCCAGGACCTCCGTCTTTGCCGGGTTTAATTTCAACCGACTCAGTCTGAGCCAACCAACCACGGCCTGCAACGCCCATGCTAGGTCATCGGGAGTGGAGTCCGACTGGCCGCCCAACATCAGATAGAGCTGGGTGTCATCAGCATACTGATGACACCCAAGCCCACACCTCCGGGCAATCTGGGCAAGGGGGCGCATGTAGATGTTAAACAACATCGGGGACAACACGGCTCCCTGAGGCACTCTGCATTCAAGGGGGTGCCTTTGGGACCGCTGATCCCCTATCGCCACCCTCTGTCCCGACCTTGGACAAAAGAGGCAAGCCATTGAAGGGCAAGCCCCTGTATTCCTATGTCGGTGAGGCGGCGAGCCAGCAACTGGTGGTCGACCATATCGAATGCAGCCGACAGATCTAACAGCACCAGTGCCGCCACACCACCACGATCCAGATGCCTACGGAGATCGTCAGTCAGAGCGACCAGTACCTTCTCCGTCCCGTGACCCGGGCGGAACCCGGACTGGAAGGGATTCTCCTAGGGCTATCATATTATGCCCTTTTGCTATTCCAAACATCCAGTAAGAAGCAGGAGGGTTATCCATTTTCCAGTAGGTGGCCATATATGGAAGGTAGACGACACTAAGTTTCCACAACAAATTGTGCTGGCCTGTTGTAGACAAGCCATAGAATTGATCCAGTGACTCTGATCCCCTTGGTACTGAAGTAATAATCCTAAACAGGTCTAAACTAAGTCCCAGTTTATTAAGTAGGGCTACTCATAGGATACAAAGCACAAGGTTGATAGAAACTGTATAATCATCTATCTGTGGTGAGAGATAGTCCTTATCAGCGGTGAGAGCCAGTTTGGTGTAGTGGTTAACTATCGTCCAACTTGAAGCAGTTTATCGCGTGGATGGGCCAGTTCGGGGACGGAAGCACCACGCTTCCCAGATGTTGTGGTGTGATCGCGGTCATTTGCTCCGCCCCCGAACCGTCCCGCTCCCGGCCCAAATCCCCTCGTGTGAACGGGACCAGAGTAATAATCGGAACTTGATAGCCTGAAACCAGGCTAATGTTGAAATGTGGGTGAGCCTGAACTCTAGTCGCACAACCGCTGAGGATGCACAGGGAGGAAGAGAAAGGATCTTATGGAAGAAAGTTTGCAGGAGCTTATCAAGAGGATCCAATGGACCATTGATCCAGACTGGGCTGCATAGAGCCATTTAGGGAGAATGATGAGAGGTATAAAGCAGAAAATGGCTCCCAAGGCCGACCTCCAATTCCCACTTCATGCTGGTCTGTGGGAGGGAGGTCCCCTGTCCCTCATGAGTAGCATTTTTTTTTGGGGGGGGGCATTTTGAGCTTCAATTGGTGGGACAAGAGAGTCATGTTCTTGTATCAGCAGGATCCAAGCAAATTTCTTACTAGCCATTTATGAATGATATGAGCGCCAATGAGATACGGTATTTTGTTTGTTCTTAGGAGAAAACACTTCCTAAGGCTGGAACTTTAAAATAAATAGCTGCTACCAATTTTTTTCCCCCTTTTCACTTTGTAATAGCCAGGAGAAGTTGCCCATGTCCCTGTGTTTATGGAATTGAGTATTTCTCTACCCCACATTGTTATCTATGGCTGCTAGGGATTGCAGACGAGCACCATAATACTCTGATGTCAGAACGTGCTTATGCTGTCCAATGTAGCACAGGTAGGGGCATACATTCCCTTTGCCCTCGTTGGCAAAATTGTCAGAGACTCATAGGGATACATCTGTGTATCATTGATTCCCAAATAACCTGATAGTTCGACTCCCTCAAGGATGTACAGGACAGAAAGAAAGTTTATGACAAACCAGGGCAACAGCTAATTACATTTTAGTTATTCCTTGTAGCATGTTGGCAAGAAGAAATACGCAGGGGTAGGAGCCTAATATTTGCTTTGCTGGCTACTTGAGCCACTGTTATATGTTAATGTGCAATATAATTTTTAAAGAGATCAGCAACAGCCATAATTTATCAGAGAAGGATAGTAAAAAAACAACAACACATAGTTATGCATTTTGCCTATCGTCCAATAAAAGTGTTTAAACTTCTGTTGCTGTTGGTTTTGTTTAAACCGCCATGTTTTAGAGGTGAAATTTGTTTTGGGGTAACTGTTTAAAATATGACAAAGTAAAGAATGCCCACTGCAACATCTTACTTAAGGATGTCAGGCAACTATCTTTACACAGTTACAATCCAGTAGGTAATGTACAGTATGTGAAATAGGTTATTGTCCAGAATTCTGCTCAGTTATTCATTAAATGTCCTTGAACTGGATGGCGCAGGCTAGCCCAATCTCATCAGCTCTCAAA
>NW_015160003.1:0-2737 GCF_001447785.1 Gekko japonicus
GGGGTGGGCAGAGACGCAGATCTCCAGGGCGTGTGCGGGGAGATCAGTGGGCTTCCCATGCAGCCCTCGGCTCGGGCAGACCGGAGGGAGGCAGGCCGAATGGGGGTGGGGGAGCAGTCGGGGTTTTCTGCTGGCAGGCCTGGCCTCCAGGACACCCTCAGGAGGAGGCCGGGGAGGGGGCATCTCTCTGCTTCTCCCCCCACCTCCCCAGCAGAGGGCACAGAAGGGTGTTGCCATGAGAGCAGGGCCCCGCCCTCCATGGCGCCCTCTGCCTCCTCACTGCCTTCCTTCCTTCCTCCCTCCCCTGCTTCCCTCCCTCGCCGCAGAAAGGGAGAGCGCGTGGTTAGGGCGGGGGGGTTGGGGGGGCGGGGAGCCGGCCCTGCCTGTTGGCAGCAGAGGATAGGATTTGCAATAATAGGTTTAAATTGAGGACAGGAAGGCCCTGGCTGGATATTAGGAAAACCTTTTTTTACAGCAAGAGTTGTTCAAGTATGGAATCAGCTACCTAGGGAGGTGGTGAACTCCCCGTCACTGGCAGTCTTTAAGCTGCAACTGGACAAACACTTGGCCGGCATGCTCTAGGCTGATCTTGCATTGAACAGGGGGTTGGACTAGATGGCCTGTATGGCCCCTTCCAACTCTGTGATTCTATAATTCTAATTAAAATTAATTCTAATTTAATTATCCTATTTAAAATTGAATCACAGAGTTGATGTCACTGAACCCAAATTTTGTTCTATTGCTTCAGACCAATATGGCTACCCACCTGAATATAACAAAAGACTGATCAGTCAACAAAGGTAAAGTTAGAAAATAAATGGACTTTCTAATCTCTATGTTTGTCGACAGTTCAATGAATTCTAAAGGGACAACAATGCCAAGATCCATCTCATAAAATTGTGAGATAAGAATCAAATGAAATAGTAAATGAGCAAAGTTTGCATATGAAAACAATTTATTAAGTGGATTAAAAAATCCCAAGATCATTTCAAAGTGTTTTCTTTAACAAAACTTTTCAGAACTATTGAATTTCTTCCTGAAGACTTGAGTACCTTCCAAGCAGATTGAAAAACCTCAGAATAGTGAGATCTGGGGATTCTGTCCCTCAACAATTAACACATTGAGAAACATCTATAGACCATTCTGACTCAACAAGGTAACAAAAGATGTGCCAGCATCTGTAGAGTGTGTGTGTCTGTGTGTGCACGGGGGGGGGGGGGGATTTATAGTGCCATCCTAAGAATTCGTTCCTGGAAATGAGATCCACTGAATAGACTAGGGTAGGTTTCTGAGTAGACCTCCTTTGAAGCGCTCTTTTAATCTTCAAACCCATAACATACAATACAATATATACCTATTAGCACTGATTGGAACCAATAACCAAATGAAATTGGACCAGACACGTTTCAGTCAAAAAAGCCTTCTTCAGTGGTCCCGGTTTAATATCACATGTACACTCTATGTATGTTATGCGTACTTCAAAGTGTGCTAAGAGTTTCCGTATTATACGTGATGTGTACTACACAGTAGTGTGTGACCTCTATGACCTAAAGGCCCATTTTGTTTTTAATGACCTTTTAAAGTGCACTGTATTATTAAAGGTATATTTTGTTTGAATTTTATGTGTGTATGCTTGTAACCTCAATCTTCTAGGTATCCACTTCCATTTTGGGGTTAGGGTTTTCCCCCCCTTCTTTGGTGTCTCTCCCTTTTCATTCAAGAACATCCCTTTTCCTGATCTGGTCTTTTTTCTGCCTGGGCCTTCTGCAGCTGTGTGACAGCCTCCTTTTGAGGTAGGTGCTTATCTCATGTTCCAGCAAGGCTAGTAGTGCTTCAGCTGTACCTTGGAGTTGCCACTGCCTTATCTGTATAATAATGTTTTTTAGTTATTTTAATAGATTATAGTTTTTATATAGTATTTGTTGCTGATACCAGTTTTGGACCCTGTCAGTGTTGGGAGAAAGGCAGGCCATAGAAATACCTTTTAAAAATAACTGGAGAAAAGGCAGGGTTAAAATTGCCATTGAATTTTGCAGCCACACATTTTAAATGTAAAACTTTGCTGTTCTTGTCTTGTTTTCCCTTGTGTAAATCAAACCCGCAGGTCTATTTTGTGTTGTTTCCTGTTTTCTCATGAATTTTCCCTTTTAATTTTAACATTTTTTGGTTGAGAATTCCCTGAAATGAAACACAATTGTGTAAACATGCTATAAAAGAAACAAATGCCTTGAAAAACAAACACCAGGGACCAAAATGAGGCCCCCAAAGATTCCAAGAAACAATGTATATGTATAGAAATATTGATTTCTAAAAATCCATGCCTTCTCCTGTGATGTCTTTCTGATAACATGCTATGTCTTGTTTCCTGTTGAAGCCAAATGGCCTGTCCATTTGGCCAGAGAAACTTTATAACCATGCCATATAACTACACATTCTTTCACACCTCTAAGGGAAGAGGCAGACCTGATGGCATCTGGCTCTGCCTCACATGCAAAAAGTCATGTCAGCAATGGAGAAGCTGGAGTTTGAAGTCATGTGACTGCAGGCGTGGTCTCCAAACTTCTAGCCAATCCTATGTTGCAGCCATGAGAACCAAGAATTGGGCACACCCATGCCCACTCACAATTGGCTAATAGCCACATCTAATTTGTGACTGGAATTGGGGTATAATTGTTCAATCCCTATGGAAAAGAGCTTCTTGCTCTTCTCTGTTCTTGCTCTCTGTTCCTGCTCTGTG
>NW_015160003.1:3034-4266 GCF_001447785.1 Gekko japonicus
CCTTGGACGGTTTGGATATTCCTCAACTTGGTAAATATGTATCTTTTACTATGTAGTTAAGGCAAATCGCCTTAGGCTTGTTATTTTGGTAAACTCTGGTAGTCTGTGCTAAGCTCTGTACTAAATAAAGATTCCTGATTGTTAAAATTGTCTTTGATGTTGTACCTGAATTCCAAGGCTAAATCTTGTGGCCTAAACGCTCACCATATACACTACTATTGGAAAGTAAAAAGTGTGCATCTCTGGGAATGAGTTGCTAAGGTGTTAAGTTCCAGATACCAACTGAGAGTTTGAACCTCTAATCTCAGGTTGTGGGGGGGACGAATGTAGAGGTTCTGGTGGCATATTGTTCTGAAACCAGAGAGTGTTTAGACTATCTCGTGAGTTGTTGTTTAATGTACTGTAAAAGAACAGGATTACATCTCATCCCTGGAGTGGCATGAGGGGCTTAATCCTGTACAGTATATAAAAAAGAAACACCTGACATGCAGGCTATGAACATGAGACAAAAAAGTTTGTAGCTCATCAATCTACCTATATGTTGGGTTACCTGGGAGTCTTTGGAAGCAAGCCTGAGCAGGGCTATTCTGAAGCAATTCCCATTTTATTCAATAGTATGTACTTACAGGAAAGTTATGTTTGCTGTTCTTGTCTGAAGTACCCAACCTGCTCTGTGAGAGTTTGGAGTAGAGGAAAGAAAGCAGCAGGGTTAGTCATAAGAACATAAGAGAAGCCAATGTTGGATCAGGCCTGTGGCCCTTCTAGTCCAACACTCTGTCACACAGTGGCCTACCAGGTGCCACCAGGAGGTCCAGCAGTGAACCAAGACACTAGAAGCCCTCCCACTGTTGCCATTGAACAGTGCCAAGCACCAAGAATACAGTGCATCACTTGCCCCAGACTGAGAATTCCTGTCTATACCTTGTGGCTAATAGCTACTGATGGACCTCTGCTCCATATGTTTATCTAATTCCCTATTGAAGTTGCCCATGCTTGTAGCCACCACCACCTCCTGTGGCAGTGAATTCCATGCTCCTGTGGCAGGCACCCTGTAGTAAGTCAGAGTTCAATCATATGAGAGACACAACAAAGGAAAAGTAAGTGTAGAGGTTTATTGCCAAACACAGTATTCCCCTAACTTCCTTCAATACTTTCTGAGTCCTACTGCCTGCAGCTCCTCCCTCCTAGCTACCAGGGATCCTCTGTGAAAAGTACTGGGTTTGACGCATGGA
>NW_015160004.1:0-4034 GCF_001447785.1 Gekko japonicus
AGTTTCTGTCGGAGTAAGAACCATCTGCATCTCTAGTGCACTAGCCTCCTTGGCGTGCCGCATGCACAGCGTTGAAACTCAGCCTTAATTAGGCTGATTTACGCTCCACGCCCTAGCTTTCCTCTGGGCGTTAGTTTTGATGCCGCTGCAGCTGCTGTGATGTGCCATCTGTGTTTTATGGAACTGCAATAAATCTTTCATTTTTGGAGTGGACTGTCTTTGGCGAGAATATAACATCTCTGTGGCTTCAAAATGTCCTGTGAATGCATGTGGAGCACGGTGATGTGTGGACTGGCAAAACATGGATGTTCCGGGCAGCTGCCAGCGTCCGGCAGGGTAGGAACCTGTCTTTGATAACAGAAGCTCTTTCTGTTGTCCCTCAACTGGACTTCTGAAGTGTGACCAGGCCCAGGCATGGATCCTCCCCGCTCCCTTCTCATCCATGGCATTCCCCACCTGTCTTGGGCAGACAGAGATTATCCCATGACTTTATTTGGTAAGGTTTTCTCTTTCCAGAGTTGGTTTTGGCTGCAGCAGCAGACGATGTGGCCACAATGACACAGTCCTTCTCGGTAAAGCCAAGGTATGGAGACGCTGAGATGGACAGGATACTTAAGAACATGAGTAGGAGTTTGGGTCTAAGGAGGATGCTCCTCCCGGTGGCACTTTGTACCTCAAATATGCAGTCTCCTAAATTCTGCAGCACATCTTCCTCTTCCTCTCTGGGATTCACAATCGAAGGCGGCTTTTGCGTCCTCGGGGTTGCCTCTTAACCGCACTCGGTCCCATCAACTTCTCTTCGCAGTCAGCAAAACCACCAGTATTTCCATCTTCCCCCTTTCTCTGTTTCCCTTCTGGCTCTGGGAAACCACTAAGAACACATTTCCCTTGAATCTTGTTTGGCCGTGCCCGGCTGTGCATTCTAGCGGCAACCATGACGGCACACTGGGTAGATCGTTCCTGGTGTTCTTTTTGGTCCCATGCTGCAGCTTTCTTTGACCTGGTGTTCCGAAGCACATTTTCTCAAGAGCAGAGCTTCTCCCTCTTGAGCCCCGAAGGGCTTTTACAGTATGCCAGTCAACATCTTCATGTGGTCCCCCCCAGGTTTATACTGGGCCTCTACTTAACGGGTCAGAACTGCATATTAGAGTTGGCATCTGTGAGGTTTTCATGTCAATGACAACAGCACTGGACAAAGGCCACGGTGGGATTTTATTCGTGTTTTAATTGTGCCAGTTTGGTGTCGTGGTTAAGTGCGCGGACTCTACTCTGGGAGAGCTAGGTTTGATTCCCCACTCCTCCACAAGCAGCTGCTGGATTACCTTGGGCAAGCCGTAGTTCTGACAAGAGCTGTCCTTGAAAAAAAGAGCAGTCTCTGTCAGAATTCTCTCAGCCCCACCGACCTCACAGGGTGTCTGTTGTGGGGAGGGGGAGGGAAAGGAGTTTGTAAGCCGCTCTGAGACTCCTTTGGGTAGTGAAGGGCGGGGTACAAATTCAATCTCCTCCTATTCTTCCACTTCTTCTTCCTCTTCTTCTTCTTCCTCTTCTTGTTCTTCCTCTTCTTCCTCCTCTTCTTCTTCTTCCTGTATTTTCTGGGGCAGGGCAGGATAAAAGTTGAATAAAATTAATAAATAAAATAAAATGGCTATCTTCCTCGTTTGGGTTCTGCATTTCACAGAAAATGTTACCGGTGAAATTATTCCATCATTTTGATGGATGGAAAGCTGAACTTGTGGTCTTGCAGGGACTTGGTAGGTTTGGGTCTTAAGCCTTGGAAGGGGCCTGGGCAAGTTAGTTGCAAACGGGCAGGGCATGAAAAGGAAAGGACCTCTCTTGGTGGTCCAGTCTTGGAGAACTGAATCTCTGCTGTTGTGGGTCGGTTTTCCTCCTTGTGGTTTCTACAGCAGTCGACAACCAGTTAGGAAATTGATCATATAGAGCCTTGAGTTGATGTGCTTGCTCTCTCCAGTGCACAGTGAGCAAGTGACTCATGAAAGCTCCTCCCCTGCCACAAATTTTGTTAGTCATTAAGGTGCTCCTGGACTCTTGCTCTGTTCTCCTGCTTGTTGTTGTTCAGTCGCACAGTCGAGTCTGACTCTTCGCGACCCCATGGACCAGATCACGCCAGGCCTTCCTGTCTTCCGCCGAAAAAAGGGCTCAGAGCTATTTGCTCGGGATGAAGCAACAGGCTGCCTGAAAGCCCGGGAGATTAATAAATTTTTTAAAAAAGAAAAAAAGGGAATGGGAAATTCAATTTGTAGAAAAATTAATTAAGAGTGAACGGAGCAACTCCCCGAGCATATGGTTGTGAAGTTTGCCAGTGTTCAGGAGCAATTTAGTTTTGTATTGATATATGCTTGTAGGATGTCCAAGGCATTCCGTATCTCCCACTCCTTCGGAGACGCAAGTTACGGGGAGCCTCTGAAATTTAAGGGAATATAATAGGCCGGGTGGCACCATTTATCTGAAAAGATTGCCAAAGAAAGAAGAATGAAAGAAAAGAAGAATGGAAATCCATCAACCCAGTGATATAAGGACAGATGGACTCACATCGTAACTGTATCTGAAGAAGAGAATGCCACAGACAGTACATATACAACCAGTGCGGCGCCGGCTACACTGGCTACTGGCAGTGCTCCCTCTAAGCTGTGGAGTCTTGTGAGCATCCCTTGCCCCAGAGTCCCTATCTATACCTTGTGGCTAATAGCCACTGATGGACCTCTGCTCCATATGCTTATCTAATTCCCTCTTGAAGCCGTCCATGCTTGTAGCCGCCACCACTTCCTGTGGCAGTGAATTCCACATGTTCATCACTCTTTGTTAGTCTTTAAGGTACTCCTGGATTCTGCTGCTACAGACAGACTAACACTTAGGGCTGAGAGAGCTGTGACTGGCCCAAGGTCACCCAGCTGGCTTCATGTGGAGTAGTGCGGAATCAAACCCGGTTCTCCAGATTAGAGTCCTGCCATGCTTCAGCACTCTTAACCATGCTGCTGCCTTAAGATACTCAGGGAGGCATCTGTGGTTCTTCTCTCCATGGTATCTTTGCAACAAATTTAAATTTAACAAATAAATAAAATAAACCCTGTGAGGAACGCCGAGCCGAGTGGGGATTTGAACACAGGTCTCCTACTAAAATAGGGTTCCACAGGGCCTGTAAAACGGAGCTGTTCTGACAGTAATTTAGTATCTGACTAATATCCTGATGATGATGATGATGATGATGATGATGATGATGATGATGATGATGATGATGATGATGATGATGATGATGATGATAATGAGGTGGCTGAAGTGGTTAAGATGCTGAACTGCAGGCTGTGGAAGGTCAAGGTCAGTAGTTCAGCAGTTCGAGACCCGAGTTGCCGCATGACGGAGTGAGCTCCCGTCTCTGGTTCCAGCTCCTGCCAACCTAGCAGTTCGAAAGCAAGAAATTGCAAGTAGATAAATAGGTGCCACTTTGGTGGGAAGGTAACAGCGTTCCGTGCGCCTTGGTGTTTAGTCATGCCGGCCACATGACCACGGAAACATCTTCGGACAGCGCTGGCTCTTCGGCTTTGAAACGGAGATGAGCATCGCAACCCTAGAGTCGGACTCGACTGGCTTTCAAGCAAGGTGCTATGGAGGAGGTGCTATGGACTGCTCTGGAGTGGTTTGGTGCAGTGTTTAATTGTGTGGACTCTAATCTTGGAGAACTGGGCTTGATTCCCGACGCCTCCACTTGCAGCTGCTGGATGACCTTGGGCATCTGTCAGAGCTGTTTTTGAAAGGGCAGTTCTCTCACAGCTCTCTCAGCCCTGCCTACCTCACAGGGTGTCTGTTGTGGGGAGGGGAAGAGAAAGGAGTTTGTAAGCCGCTCTGAGACTCCGAGTGAAGGGGAGGGTATAAATCCAACCTCCTCCTCCTGTTCTTCTACTAATTCTTCTTCTTCGCCAGCTTTTACTGATTGTTTTCAATTTGGCTTTGATTATATGCTTATTCCCATTTTATTGCATATTTTATATATTGTGAGCCGCCCTGAACCCACTTGTGGG
>NW_015160005.1:0-3895 GCF_001447785.1 Gekko japonicus
TAAACAAAGAAAAATGAAAATAGTCACCTATTTCCACCTCTCATTCCCCCAAAGCCCCTCTGCTATCCTGATAAGCCCCCCAGCGATTGCCGACCAAGGGCAGGCTACACTTCCCCGCAGTGAAAATCCTCATCTAGGAAGCGGGAGGAATGAAATATTATTCTAAGAGAAGGTTTAACTCGCTTGAAAGTTCACTTGTGCTTAAAAGGCATATTGGCTGCAAATTAAGGGTCCTACGGCCATTGTCCACTTGTAATGGCACTCAGCACTTGAGCAGTTTAATAGGTTTCCCGGAGCTTGTGCCCGTTAGCGGACCACGGCTGGCCCTTAGGAAGGGGTGAACTTATTTCACTGGATTTTGTCAGTTGTACTAAACATCTTAGTATGTCACAAAATGGGTTAGCAGTCTTAGAACGAGAGGCGGAAAGGAAGGGAGAGGGAGTTTGAAACAGAAAGCATGGATAGTTTCAGGAACGCCAGAAAGGAAGGGGCGTTTTGCGGGTTCAGAACAGGAAGGCGAGATGTGGTTACACAGCGCCAGAGTCAGAGGGATACATTGGCACTGAAGGGGGATACTGACGTCGCAGGCGTCCCCAAATCAATTCTGATTTTAAGAACTGTTCATACAATCAAGACTCAAGACACAATGTTCCCTCTAAGCTGTGAAGTCTTGTGAGCAAAAATTCTACTTTGTGAGCTACTGGCATTAAAGTTGTGAGCCAGTGATTTGGCTGCTGCAGAAATTAGTGTGCTCCGGAGCCAGACTTCTGAGACAAAAATGTGTGAGCCAGAGGCTAAAAAAACTGTGAGCTAGCTCACACTAACTCAGCTTAGAGGGAACACTGTTCTGTCCCACGGTTATGTTGTCAGATCATGGAATTCCAAGGTTGGCTTACCCGCATTCTCTTGCTGAGTTTCCGGGCTCGTTCACCAGTCACCGTCACTCGCCATACAACCACACCCCGATCTTGTTGTCTCAGGCCTACAAATTTAAGAACACAAGAGAAGCCATGTTGGATCAGGCCAGTGGCCCATCCAGACCAACACCCTGCGTCACACAGTGGCCAAAACCCAGGTGCCATCAGGAGGTCCACCAGCGGGGCCAGAACTCCAGAAGCCCTTCCACTGTGGCCCCCCAAGCAGCAAGAATACAGAACAGCACTGCCCCAGACACATAAGAACACAAGAGAAGCCATGTTGGATCAGGCCAGTGGCCTATCCAGCCCAACACCCTGCGTCACACAGTGGCCAAAACCCAGGTGCCATCAGGAGGTCCACCAGCGGGGCCAGGACTCCAGAAGCCCTCCCACTGTGGCCCCCTAAGCACCAAGAAGGCAGAGCATCACTGCCCCAGACATATGAATGTAAGAGAAGCCATGTTGGATCAGGCCAGTGGCCCATCCAGCCCAACACCCTGCGTCACACAGTGGCCAAAACCCAGGTGCCATCAGGAGGTCCCCCCCACAAGCACCTGTCACTACCCCAGGCAGAGTGTTCCCTCTATAGTAAAGGTAAAGGTTTCCCTTGCTCGAAAGCCAGTCAAGTCCGACTCTAGGGTTGTGGTGCTCATCTCTGTTTCAAAGCCGAAGAGCCAGCGCTGTCTGAAGACGTTTCCGTGGTCATGTGGCCGGCATGACTAAACACCAAGGCGCACAGAACGCTGTTACCTTCCCACCGAAGTGGTACCTTTTTATCTACTTGCAATTTCTTGCTTTCGAACTGCTAGGTTGGCAGGAGCTGGAACTAGAGACGGGAGCTCACTCCGTCATGCGGCACACTCAGATCTCGAACTGCTGAACTACTGACCTTCCACAGCCTGCAGTTCAGCGTCTTAACCACTTGAGCCACCGCAGCTCCTGTTCCCTCTATACCTTGTGGCTAATAGCCACTGATGGACCTCAGTGCCATAAGTTCAACCAGTCCCCTCTTGAAGCTGTCTAAGCTTGTAGCCGCCACCACTTCCTGCAGCAGCGAATCCCACACGTGAATGACTCTTCAGGTGAAGAAGTAGATAATGACTCTTGGGGTGAAGAAATTTGCAACCTGCCTTACCTGAATTGAGGCACAACAGCCAAGTGCTGTGACGGGGGAGATACTTGGCAAACCCCTCCAGTTTTGGCTGTCCCTGGCCGGTGGCAAACAAGCCACTTACTGACCCCTTGATAGGTTGCCATGCACAGCTCCTGGATCGCATTTGTTGAATCCTAGAATCACAGAGTCGAACGGGGCCATAGAGGACATCTAGTCCAACCCCCTGCTCAGCCTAGAGCAGAGGTGTCGAGCTCGTTTGTCACAAGTGCCGGATCTGACATAAATGAGACCTTTTCGGGGCCGGGCCGTGTGTGCCATAAAATGTAATGCCAGGGAGCGGAGATATAAACTGTATAAAGGACAGCTAAGTTCGTGCCTCCTCACTGCAAGGCCCCATTGCAAAGGGAAACCCATATGTGCAGACTGGAGAGCCCACGGTGCAGCAGTGGGCAGATGCTCCCACACTGCTTGACTGCTGCTACAGATTGGGTCATTCTGCCGTGTTGGAGCTACAATAGGAGTGGTTCCATTCACTCCCCCCCAAGCAGTCTTCTAGCTGCTCACGGTCTGCATAACAGTGCCGGGCGGGCCGGTTCCGGCCCCCGGGCCTTATTTTTGACACTCCTGTCCAGCCGCTGCTTGAAGACTGTCAGGGAGGGGGAGCTCACCACCTCCCCAGGCAGCCGATTCCACTGCGGAACAACCCTGACTGTCGAAAAGCTCCTGGGGTGCAAATTGCATGGAGCTGTACTGTTGTTGGGGGAAGCGATCTTGCCCAGTGATTCTCCGTCAACTCACTTTAATCCAGTCTTTTAGTGTATGAACCCTTTCGGGGGCAGAGCGAGTCTATGGGTGGTTACCCCAGGAGTGGGCACAGGCCTTGAGGTCATCTGGGGGGGGCTGCTCAGGGGGTCCCTCCCCCGGGTGCCTGAGTCCTCTTCCTCTTGCAGCTCCAGCATATGATGGTGATGATCGGCTACCCGGACTTCCTCCTCAACCCAGAGGCTATCGACAAGGAATACGAGGTGAGTCTCCGCGAGTCTCCGCGGTCCACCCTTTTCTCGAGGATCTCCCCAGAGATAAGCAAGGGCAACGAGCAATTTGTCGGGCTGTCAATCAACTAAAAAAACATAATTGATCAATCAACCTGCCTTTGGACTGATTAACCTGCTAATTAGCTAACCAATTACGCTGAAATGAACCGGGCATGCTCGGCCCAGATGGCTGCCGGAGATATGGAAGGGAAGGGCGAGGGAACCTACAATTTACGATGCGGAAACTCACTCTTGGGGTTGGGGGAGAGGCTGCTCTGGACATTTTAGTTTTTATTCTCGGACACAGGAACACGACTGGAGCCAAAGCGGTCTCAGCAATCAACACGTTTATCTTTAACTACCCAGAAATAGCATGGTGTAGAGGTCAGAGTGACAGACTAGGATCTGGAAAACCCAAGTTCGAATCCCCACTCTGCTGTGGAATCTTGCTGGGCGACCTTGGGCCAGTCACACACTCTCAGCCTAACCTACCTCGTCGGGTTGCTGTGAGGATAAAAGGGAGGAGAGGAGAAGGATGTCAACCATTTTTTGGTCTCCTTTGGGGAGAAATGTGGGGTATAAATGAAGTAAAACTAAAGTATATAAAATTCGGTTTTTCGCGGATTGAAATGGGCCCCGTCAATTAATCAATTGAAGCGTGAGTTGATTAATCTGCTGATAAAAGTGAGTGGCCGCAATAATCCAGCTTCTGCAGTCACAGGGCAGCTTGGATCACTTGCTGAATTTATCTGCAGTGGTTTGCCTCAGGCATCCTATAGGAGCCGGCCCTTGAGATGAGGAGTGAGGACATAAGAACATAAGAGACGCCA
>NW_015160006.1:0-1223 GCF_001447785.1 Gekko japonicus
TTCTGCCGGGAAATGGGAGCCCAGGGCGGTCGTGGGGAGCCGAGCAGCCGCGAGGTCGCTGCTCTGGGCTGGTCTTTCCCTGCCAGGAGGTGAGTCCCACAGCAGATGCAGCATTGCGCACCCCTTGGACCAAGCGGGGAGGGGAGGGAACAGGTGGATGTGCTACAACAGGTGGGCAGCAGAGCCGCAGGAGGGGAGGGGGCTCTCCAAAGGGTTTCACCCCCCCTCGGCTGGAGGAACGCGCACCCTCAAAAGGAAGGGGAAGAGGAAGGCTCTGGGATCTGCTGGCCTCCTCCCCTCCTGGCATTCCCACGCGGCCCCTCCCTGAAGTCTCTCCAGTAGGGTCTTGCCAGACTGGCATCCAGCCACGCTCGAGGAACCGACAAGCTTTCCAGGGTTTCAGCCTTGGAGAGCCCGAGCGCCCTTCATCAGATTCCAGTCTGGTCATTTCTTCTCTGGAGCTCTCGGTCTGAGCGGGACACCTCCGGGGGGGGGGGGGCCACAAAGGCAGCCCTGCCTGGGGGGGGTGCAGGCTCCACAAGCTACCCTCGCATAGAGCGCAGAAACTCCTCGGGCCGGCCCTGCCTCCACATGCAGCTGCTGATGTGACCTTGGATCAGTCACAAGTTCTCTCAGAGCTGTTCTCTCAAGAGCAGTCTTTGAAAGAGCTCTCTCAGCCCCACCTACCTCACAGGGTGTTTGTTATGAGGAGGGGAAGGGAAAGGAGTTTGTAAGCCGCTCTGAGACTCTGAGTGAAGGGCGGGGTATAAATCCAATCTCCTCTTCTTCTTAACTTTTCTGCTACTTGGTTCCCAGTATTAGACTACGTAGCGAAACAAGATGAAATACCTTGTATAATGAATCAATTAAATTTATGGTGATAACATCAGGATTATGTAGCTTAGTATCTCTCTCTCTCTCTTCTCTCCTGCTTTGTTTTTTCTTCTCTCTCTCTTCTTTTCCCCCTTCCCCTCTCTACTTTCAAGTATATTTCTGCTCTATAGCCAATAGTTATGACTCAGTTTTGTATTTGTTGCACCAGATATTGTTGAATTTTATGTCTCTGTACTTCATATTTGTCCTTCAATAAAATGTTAATAAATAAAATTTTAAAAAGAGCTTCAGGACATAGCCCAGCTCAATGTAGTGTACTAGCTAGAAGAGAGGTATCAAACTAATTTGTTACGAGGGCCAGATCTGACATAAATGTCACCTTGTCGGGC
>NW_015160006.1:1451-1893 GCF_001447785.1 Gekko japonicus
TTGTGAAGAGGAATTATAAACATTTGTGAAGAGGAATCATAAGCATCTATATTTGGACTTCTCACTTTGGAGGAATTTGACCTGGACTATTTCTGAAGGCAGATTAGTATTTGGGCCATGTACTTTTGAGTTTCTATTCTATTGTAATTTTGAGGTTATCGTATTCATTGATTGTTGAATATATTTTTCATTATTTATGCATGGTTCGATCTTTTGTATCTTTTGTATTACTTATCTGGAAGAAGTCAGCCTAGCGGCTGAATCCCAGCCTACGCTAGAAAATAAGAACTAGTTTGGTGTAGTTTGGTACAGGAGAGCCAGTTTGGTGTAGTGGTTAAGTGCATGGACTCTAATCTGGAGAGCCGGGTTTGATTCCCCACTCCTCCACTTGCAACTGCTGGATGACCTTGGGCCAGCCATAGTTCTGTCAGAGCTGTCCTTG
>NW_015160006.1:2063-4064 GCF_001447785.1 Gekko japonicus
TCTTCTTCTTCTTCTTCTTCTTCTTCTTCTTCTTCTTCTTCTTCTTCTTCTTCTTCTTCTTCTTCTTCTTCTTCTTCTTCTTCTTCTTCTTCTTCTTCTTCCTGTAGCCAGTATTCATTTTTCCTCTTTAAGGAACACCCCGAAAGTTCTGTGACTTTCAGTGTTGTTTCCTACTGCATCTACAAAGAAGAGAGAGGGAGCAGGTCAACCAAATACTGCACACATTTCCGTTCCGCTGGGTTCTTTGGGAACAACGTTAGGTCGTACGACCTTTGCTTAACCATTGAAGTTTGCAGGACTTGAAAATGCCTCACTTTGGATGGATGGTGCCCCGTATTACTTCATGAACCCGTGAAGATGCTTTATACTGAATCAGATAATTGGTCCATCAAGTATTGTCTACTCAGACAGGCAGCAGCTCTCCAGGGTCTCGGGCAGAAGTCTTTCCACATCACCTACTGCCTGAGCCTTTTAACAGGAGATGCCGGGGATTGAACCTGGGACCTTCTGCATGCCAAGCAGATGATCCACCACTGAGCCAGGGTCTCAGGTCAGGGTCTTTCCCATCACCTACTGCCTGGTCCTTTTACCTGGAGATGCTGGGGATTGAACCTGGGACCTTCTGCATGCCAAGCAGATGATCCACCAGTGAGCCATGGCCCCTTCGCATACCTTTTTAGAGATAACTGTGGGGCCAGGCCACTCTCCTGCCACACCCTTCTATCCTCCTCTTGTGTAGTAATACTGTTACCATGTGTGGAGTGGCCTTCAGCAGCAGCCCCCCCCCCCCATAAGGAGAAAGCTGTGCTTGCAGGAAGGCTTTCTACACATCCCGAAAGGATCAACTGGATCTGCATCTGTACATTTTTTAAAAAAATGGTGACCACTGCAGAGGTGATGAGGCTACAAACTGTTGGGCCTTGTGGATCCAGACCGCTAGCAAAGGTGCTTTTCATAGAATCATAGAATGTTAGAGTTGGAAGGGACCCTGCAGGTCATCTAGTCCAACCCCCTGCACTCTGCGGGAGCATAGCCAAAACATAGCTCTACATGCCTACAAAATACCCGAAAGATGGCCGTCCAGCCTCCGCTTGAAAACGTCCAGCGAAGGAGCATCCACCACCTCCCGAGGCAGTCTGTTCCACTGCTCAAACACTCTTATAGTTAGGAAGTTTCTCCTGATATTTAGCCGGTAACGACTCCCTTGTAATTTCCCCCCATTAGATCTAGTCTTGCAATCTGGAGCAAGAGAGAATAGATCTGCTCCATCTTCTACATGCCAGCCCTTCAAATACTTGAAGACTGCAACCATGTCCCCTCTAAGCCTTCTCTTTCCCAGGCTAAACAGACACAACTCTTCCAGCCTTTCCTCATAAGACTTGGATTCCAACCCTCTCGCCATCCTGGTTGCCCTCTTCTGGACACGCTCGAGCTTGTCAACATCCTTCCTAAAATGTGGTGCCCAAAACTGGACACAGTACTCCAGGTGAGGCCTGACCATAGCAGAACAGAGCGGAAATGCCACCTCCCAAGATCTGGACACAATGCTTCTGTTAATGCATCCTAAGATTGCATTAGCTTTCTTGACAGCCACATCGCACTGCAGGCTCATGTTTAGCTTTTGATCAACCAGAACACCCAGATCCCTTTCACATGTGCTGCAGTCAAGCCAAGTCCCTCCCATTCTATATCTGTGCCTTTGATTTTTGTAACTCAGTGTAGGTGTCCAATGGTGCATCAAAGAGAAGATTCCTTTGGACGTGAGGGCGATCTGGGTGCGATATCTGTCTCCCCATTGATCGCCAGAGTTGATTCGGCTGATCTGGCTGGCTAGGCAGGTGTTCCCTACCTCCCTCACCGCTCCATGTTCATCCCTCCCGAAGCTGCGCGCTTGGTCAAAGAGTAGTCTCCTTCCACAAGAGGAAATTGCCTCACCTAGCAGAACAGATAACGCCAGATCCAGCCCGAACCCAAACAGTACATAAGAACATAAGAGAAGCC
>NW_015160007.1:0-1975 GCF_001447785.1 Gekko japonicus
CTCCTCTGGTACAAGCATATGAGGAGTAAGTATGTCACAGCTGATGGGATTCCACAGACCTTTAACAAGGATTCTTAAGGTTCTTAGATGTCATAGAGTCATAGAATGTTAGAGTTGGAAGGGACCTCGCAGGTCATCTAGTCCAACCCCCTGCACTCTGCAGGAGTACAGCCGAAAGATAGCCCTATAACATATCCAAAAGATGGTCATCCAGCCTCCGCTTGAAAACATCCACGAAAGGAGAATCCACCACCTCCCGAGGCAGTCTGTTCCACTGCTCAGCCACTCTGACAGTTAGGAAGTTTCTCCTGATATTTAGCTGGTAACTACTCCCTTGTAATTTCCACCCATTAGACCTAGTCTTGCAATCCGGAGCAAGAGAGAATAGATCCGCTCCATCTTCTACATGACAGCCCTTCAGATATTTGAAGACCGCAATCATGTCCCCTCTAAGCCTTCTCTTTCCCAGGCTAAACAGACCCAACTCTTTCAGCCTTTCCTTGTAAGACTTGGATTCCAACCCTCTCACCATCCTGGTTGCCCTCTTCTGGACACGCTCGAGCTTGTCAACATCCACCCTAAAATCTGGTGCCCAAAACTGGACACAGGACTCCAGGTGAGGCCTGACCGTAGCAGAATAGAGCAGAACGACCACCTCCCGTGATCTGGACACAATGCTTCCGTTAATGCATCCCAAGATCCTAATGCATCTCATGGGTACTCAGAGAGAGGTTGTGGCTCAATGGTATGATGCACTCTTTGCATGCGGAAAATCTAGGTTCCTCCCCCATTATCTTCAGTTAAGAGGCTCTTGGGCTGCAGATGTTGGGAAAGGCCTTGCTGTGCATGAGGACCCAGAGAGCAGTTGCCCATCAGAGCTGATAACATTAGCCCTCACCTGGATAGCCCAGGCAAGCCCGATCTCATCAGATCTCGGAAGTTAAGCAGGCCGACCCTGGCAAGTATTTGGATGGGAGACCTCCAGAGAATACCAGGGCCAGAGGCAGGCAGTCAAACCAATTCACTGAATGTCCTCCGTGCCCTGGTAGGAGTCACCAGAGGCCACCATGACTTCCAGGCACAGACTCGCACACACACTCACACACTCTCACACACACACACACAATACCCCGCACCCCAAAAAAGAGAGCTGATCACATTGATAACCAACTGTCCAACTCAGTTGAGTGCAGCTTCGAAACTATCTGTTCTTCTGCAGACCAACATGGCAACCCTCTGAAAATTCCAAAACAGAGGCCCTGGGGCAACCCGTAGTTCTGATAAGAACTCCTTCCTGAAAAAGAGCCGTTTTTGTCAGAGCTCTCTCAGCCCCACCTGCCTCACGTCACGCAATGTCGTATCTGATGAAGTGAGCGTTGACTCTTGAAAACGTATACCCCGAAAATCTTGTAGGTCTCTCAGGTGCTACCAGACTTAAAAACATATGAGAAGCCAATGTTGGATCAGGCCAGTAGCCCATCCCGTCCAACACTCTGTCACAGAGTGGCCAAAAATACAAGGTGCCACCAGGAGGTCCACCAGTGGGGCTAAGACACTAGAAGCCCTCCCACTGTTGCCCCCCCAAGCCCCAAGAATACAGAGAATACTTGCCCTAGCTTGAGAGTTCCTATCTATACCTTGTGGCTAATAGCCACTCTGCTCCATATGTAGATCCAATTCCCTCTTTAAGCTGTCCATGCTTGTAGCCGCCACCACTTCCTGTGGCAGTGAATTCCATGTGTTCATCACTCTTTGGGTGAAGAAGTTCTTCCTTTTGTCTGTTCTAACCCGACTGCTCAGCAATTTCATGGAGTGCCCACGACTTCTTCTATTGTGAGAAAGGGAGAAAAGTACCTCTTTCTCAACCTGCTCTATCCCAGACATAATATTGTAAACCTTGATCATGTCACCCCTCAGCTGTCATTTCTCCAGGCTAAAGAGCCCCAAGCATTTTAGCCTTTCTTCATAGGGAAAG
>NW_015160007.1:2130-4032 GCF_001447785.1 Gekko japonicus
GGGTTTGAGTCCCCACTCCTCCACTTGCACCTGCTGATGTGACCTTGGGCCAGTCACAAGTTCTGTCAGAGCTGTCCTTGAAAAAGAGCAGTTTCTGTCAGAGCTCTCTCAGCCCCACCCACCTCATAGGGTGTCTGTTGTGGGGAGGGGAAGGGAAAGGAGTTTGTAAGCTGCTCTGAGACTCCAAGTGAAGGGCAGGGTATAAATCCAATCTCCTCCTCCTCCTCCTCCTCCTCCTCCTCCTTCTTCCTCTTCTTCTTTTTCTTCCTCTTCCTCTTCCATGTGTGGGCCTGAATTTCCCCCTCCCCCTCCCTGCCAGGGGCACAGTCCAGACAGTTTGGTGTAGTGGTTAAGTGCGCGGACTCTAATCTGGGAGAACCGGGTTTGATTTCCCACTCCTCCACTTGCACCTGCTGATGTGACCTTGGGTCAGTCACAAGCTCTGGCACAGCTGTTCCTGAAAGAGCCGTTTCTGTCAGAGCTCTCTCAGCCCCACCCACCTCACAGGGTGTCTGTTGTGGGGAGGGGAAGGGAAAGGAGTTTGTAAGCCGCTCTGAGACTCCAAGTGAAGGGCGGGGTATAAATCCAATCTCTTCTCTTCTTCTTCTTCTTTTTGCAGAATCAGGGAGGGAGGGAGGGAGGGAAGGAAGGGTTGGCAGCCAGTTAGCTCAAAATATGCAGGCTTTGCTTGTAGATGCAGGATGCATACAGAATACACAAGTAAATAACCCGGAGGGGGGGAAACCAGTGCAGAGGGGATGCGTGTGACTACAAAGTCAACCCTTAAGGCTCGACTCCTCAGATTCTCCGGAGCAATCTGTCAGGGCAGAAAGGGCCATTGTCACAGCCATCTACACCCACTGGAATCAATGGCCTTAGAAGGATCAAACTCTACTTGGCATTGCACGGCAAGTCTATGGTTTATGTGTAAACGCCGTATAAGTATCATACCAACTGTGTCCAAAAGCCATTCAACGGGCCGCCACCAAGAATAATGAATCCCGAAGCCCAACATGAGAAGTACGTTTTTGACGGCTGGCAAACGGATGACCAGAGATGTGTTTGCTCAGGACGCAGAGAAATGCGCTCGTGACACGGAAGCAATTCGGTGCGTGGAAACCGGACCGATAGGGCTGCCGGCAAGGACTGGACCACCTCCGCGACCCAGCCGTCGAAGCCTCCCAGAAGCCTGACTTGCATCTTCTCATAACGTCTTCAGCTTTCAGGACAGACTCCCGCGGCATTAGGCATCTCGCTCTATAAGGTGTGCGACATCTCTATCAATTTCGAGAGTTGCGTTTTACACATATCCAATAGCGGCCCTGGTGCAATTCATTTGCCCGCAATTGTGATTGATGGAGCATCCCTGGCCATTCTGTGAAGGGAACATTGGGTGAATACCAACTGGGTTCCACAGAGGAGGAGGAGGAAGAGATTGGATTTATACCCCGCCCTTCACTACCCAAAGGTGTCTCAGAGCGGCTTACAAACTCCTTTCCCTTCCCCCTCCCCTCAACAGACACCCTGTGAGGGAGGTGGGGCTGAGAGAGGTCTTGAGAGAAACATCTCTTTTTCAAGAACAGCTCTTATCAGAGCTACAGCTTGCCCAAGGTCATCCAGCCAGGTGCAAGTGGAGGAGTGGGGAATCAAACCCGGTTCTCCCAGATTAGAGTCCGCACACTTAACCACTGCACAAAACTGGCTCCCCTACACCAAACTGACTCTGGAAGGGAAAAGGAGGGAGGGAAGTCTAGCGCTAACCCAAAGAACCAGTGTGGTGGCTCGGTTTGTGTCGGCAAATTAATATTTTGATGGAGGAGTTTAAAAAATGCTACCCTTTCAGTTGGGGGCTGCGTGGGTGGAGCCAAGGTGGAGCTTTGGAAGGAGGAGGAGGAGGAGGAG
>NW_015160008.1:0-1768 GCF_001447785.1 Gekko japonicus
CCCTCCTCTGTGAGACTTGCTACTTCAGGTTATCAGCCATTCTAACTCTTGGCATCTTCAACACTGGCAAAAACAGTTCCTTTCCCAAATTCCATGAAGGAATAGACAAGTGGAGAGAGCTAACATATCTACGGCCTCTCACCTACCGGTATAACCATAGTGTGACCAGCCGGCATCCTTAATTCACAAACATTTTTATGTGACAATCAGTTCTAGAGAGGCATTTCTCAACCCTAATCCCTCCCCAGTCCAGCCTGCTGTGAGCTTTTTTGGGGGGGTGGGGTCTCACCTCTTTGAAACCCAAAGCATTCTGGCAGTTGGATTAATTGGGGTTGAAAAGAGAAGGTTGTGTATCCTAACCCAACAACTCAGTGCGTTCTAAAGGGTCAGACCCCCCCTCTCCCCACAACAACCAATATTGTGGAAATCCATGGAGTTGGCAGGTGAATCTTGTGGGGCAGGAATTCCCCAGTCCAAGTTGTCCTTCCCACCCCACCCCCAGTTTCCCACAGAGAGAATCAGCAGAGAAAAGTAGGATTCCCTCCTCCTGCTCTGAACCCCACCACTGCCACCACCTGTGCATGTGCTAGAAATGACCTGGACTGAGCCCTGGGCCAAGGCGTCCTCCCGCCACATCTTCCTCCTTAGAGCCCCCCCTTGAATTCCACCATTGAGATTGGGCCATTATGGTGCCAACTGAGAAAATTCTCTTTCTGTCATTTTGGAGAGGTCTCTGCATTAGAGTTGGTAACAGGCCTGAAGGGGGGGAAATATCCTCCCTCATTCCCAGAGGCTTAATGTGTGTGGAAATGGGTATCTGAGAAGATAAAGAACATCCCATGAAGCCTCTGTTAAAGGGACGGCAGGTTTCTCCCCTCGAGGCTCTTGGCATCCCTAGATGAAGTGTTTCTTTATGGCTCAGAAAAAACAAAACTTGCCTAAGGAAGAGTCACAGCTCATTAAGGATAATATTGTTTGTATCAGTTAAATATAACTTTGTGTTTTCTCTAATTTGTGCACTCTTTGATGTCTCCCCAGCTGTGATTGAGTGGATTGAAAATTTAGAGATTTGTATATAAGGGCATTGCCCAATTGGTCTGCGTACCCATTGTATCAGCTTAATTATGTATTTTATATTACGATATGCTTCCTGTATAACTCTGCAATACGCTATTGTGGGGGGTTTCTTACTGAGTTGGGCTTCATTAAATGTGTCAAAGGTTAGTGCAGCATGTGTTTTTTCAACTGTATATAAAGTTCTAAATAAATCCTCTTCCAGATGCTTGAGATTCGCACCTGGAGCCACAGCTGATTCCCACAAGTGAACCCTACCCAGTTTGCCCTCTTCCTGATGTGAGTCTGTTAAGTTCAAGAGACAGGGTGTTGGGTTACGGTTTGGTGGATCTGGTTTCAAATCCACAGTAGGCCTGGTTACAGTCTGTTTTGGAGAGAGGAAGGGAAAGGAGTTTGTAAGCAGCTCTGAGAGGGCGGGGTATAAATCCAGTCTCTTCTCCTCTTCTCTTGGGATGCCTTTAAACCAGACACATTTTCAGGCTAACTCACCTTGCAAAATAGTTGTAAGGATTCAATCTTTGTGGAGGAGGCATCTTCAAAGAGATGCGTTTGATAGGTGTGGAAATCTCAGGACTTCTGTATATATTTATTTAGTAATGGGAACCTGCAAGGACTTGTGGGATGCCTCTCATTTCTCCCTCCCTCGCAATCCCCCACATATTTCCCTTTGCTAAAAGACCCCATAGTGCCTCCT
>NW_015160008.1:1891-3955 GCF_001447785.1 Gekko japonicus
CCCTGGGGAAACAAATCTAGTCCGCTGGCACTGAGAACAGAACATTTTTACCATTTACAGTGTTTTAATGTCTGCATCTTATACTGCTTTCAACCACGATTACCTGCCTTAGAGTCGCTCAGGGTGACAAGAAGAAGAGAATTTTAAATGTCTAGATCCACCGTGTTGTTGAAGTTTGATTTGGATAAATGCATTGACTGTCGGTTTGAGGTTGACATTGGTTGCTTTCCTCATTGAATTCCCTATTAGAAGACTTCCACTTTTCGTCCCCTTTGGGAGCAGAAGAAAGAATGGGCTTGGACGTACAGAGCTGCCTTATGCCGAATCTGCCCATTGGTTCATGCCGCTCTGTATTCGGTGCTCTGATTGGCAGAGGAGCTCCAGGTTGTGGGGTAGAGAAGGGCCTTCCCTGCCACCTTGGGTCCATTGACTGCCAAGGGTCCAGCGTGGAGCCTCTGCACAAGTGGAACTTCCCAGAGGTCATTCTTGCCAGTGCTGTTCTCAAGGACGTTGGGGAGAGAAAGATTCGCCAGGTCCCATGATTTCCAACGTTTCCCCTTGTCTTCTCTGTTGCCATGACTGGTCCATCGGTTCTGGGAACCAGCAGAGAGGTTAGCCGAATGGCAGGTAAAAAACAACGAGCTTCTGGTGGTGTTTCCTCGGTTAGAAGTGGTCAGATTTGGAGGTTGCCCCACCTCAAAAACTATGTCAGACACGTTTGTGGCTTTTGAGGATTAAAAATAAATCATTACAGCATGAAAGACTTCTAAAATTACGTATGGTACGGAGGAAGTGGACAGAAAATTGTCCTTCAGGCACCTCTAGGTATCACTCCATTAATGGGTGGACACGGGACTGATAGAAGGAAGAATCTTCTTCACACAGCACAGAATTCACTTGTGGAACACGCTGCCACTTGATGCAAGGATGGCCCCACCTTTGCAACTGGAATCATACCTGCTTTGTAAAGAACCGGGAGGTTGAAAATAACACCGTTGTAGAATCGTAAGAGTTGGAAGGGACCTCCAGGGTAGGGTTGCCAAGTTGTTTTTGGCCGGGAGACATCGGACACTGGGGGCGGGGCCACGGCCATTTGAGGGGGAAACTCTGTTTTCCCCTCAAATGGCTGTGGCCCGCCCCCAGCATGCGAAGTCTCATCCGGGTGACGCGCACGCAGGGGTGGGGCTTCCCCCGGCCCGATTTTTGTTGCGTCAAAAATCGGGCCGTCAAAGCGGTGGATTCCCTGCCCCCCGGCCCAGTTTGGCAACCCTAGGAGTCCAGGGTCACCTAGTCCAACTGCTTGCACAATATAGGAAATTCACAAATGCTTTCCCCCCCACACACACCCCCGCAGTCATCCCTGTTCCATGCCCAGAAGATGGCAAAAAAACCCCAACCCTCCAGTATCCCTGGCGAAACCGGCCTGGAGAAAAAGGGCTTCCTGACCCCAAGCTCTCCTGTGGGGGTTTCTTTGAAAAAAACTAAGCTGGTCTTTCTTCAGTCCTGTAGGCAATGCTCTGGAGCCCTTTCCACACTCTAGCTATTGAGGTGGTTTCTCTTCTGAGCGAGGGCTCTGAGACCTAGTGAGGCCGTGGCTGATGGTGTGTAAAGCGCTTCCCACTCCCCAGCCACGGATGTGCCTTCTCTCCTGTGGGCATGCTCTGGTGATGAATAAATAGGGTTGCGACTGACATGACGGCTTTTCCCACCTCTGAGGCGAAAGCCACGCGGTCTGCCCTTCAAAGCGGCCATTTTCTCCCGGGGAGCCCATCACTGTCAGCTGGAGATCAGTTATAGACGCGGGAGATCTCCGGGCCCCTCCTGGAGGCTGGCAACCCCGTGTCCCACCCTTCCAGCGTCATTTTGGACCAGCAGGGCCGGGTAAAAGTGCCCCCAGAGTTCTGCATTTGCCATTCTAAAACTGTTGTTCTGGAGTGTCTTCTGTGATGTTCACCCTTCCTCCCGCAGCACTTATGGCTTCTTCAATGCCCCTCCCGGCTTTGATCCCGTCCCCTGATCCTGCCTTGCAAGAAGCCTGAAAGGACCTGCTGGAGAGTCAACCTT
>NW_015160009.1:0-3455 GCF_001447785.1 Gekko japonicus
CCTCTTTACTTTGTATAGCTTCCTTGACTAGTGTTGTTAACCATGCTGGCATTCTTTTAGATTTGGCAGTTCCTTTTCCAACCTGAGGAATGCATTCTATTTGGGTTTCAATTAGTGTGGTTTTAAATAGCTTCCAAGCATACTCTAGGGATTTGAATCTCTTGTGTTTCCTCTTCAGCTTCCTTTTTACAGTTCCCCTAATTTTTTGAAAGTTTCCTCCTTTGAAATCTCAATCAAGTTCATTACAGTCATAGACCAGTATAATAGAAGACAAGTAAATACAGTTAAGGGAGCAGTAAAATTATAAAATACAATGGCATCTAAAATTATAAATAAGGATCTAAAAACTTTAAAATACAGATATAATAGAATCAAAATTATGATCAAAGGTTAGGTTTAGGCCTTTTTTTCCTAGTTTGGTATGCCAACCAACCAAATTTGGCAACCATCCTAGTCAGCTTTTGAATATATCCTGCCAGCATAATTGACAAAAGTGTCCTTCTATTACAACCTGGGAAGGAGTTAACTATCAGCTTGATCAAAACTTCCCTGATATTATGATATATAAGACAATCAAAAATTACATGTTCCAATGTTTCATCAGGTCCCATCCCACATATACAACTTTTCCTTAATGATCTAGTATATCTGGCCTGCATTATGGGTCTTGAAATCAAATGTTACTGTTTTGGACTTTAGGGGTATGTGAGGCAAAGGTCCCATAGCCTCCCCTCAAAATTAAAGTGAATAATAATGGGCCTAGTTCATTCTGCAGTTGTTACTAATTGGTTCCTTGGCCTATACAGTTCTTACCATCTTCAAGGCCAGAGATGAAGGTGGCATGATTAACTGCTCATGAGAACTTGCTACCTGCAGGAGGGGGGAAGAAGAGCCAGGGGTGATGGGTAATGTTCTAGAGGGTTCTCCAGAGAATGCATTCTGTTTGGATGTCATCCTCACCTGATGTTGGGCCAAAAACTATAATTTAGCTTAAGCTCAGAAGAAGAGAGACAAGCTGAAATCCTGATGGACTAAAGGCATGAATTATGACTTGCTTAAATTGAAATTGCTAGCAACGTAGAGAACCCATGAGTTTTGGCCTTTGGTTTTGGAACTTCTAATGCAAGTCTTAAAGGGGTTAGTTGAAATAGTTTCTTTGTTTTCTTGCTGTATGTTTTTAAAGTAAGGTGTTGGCTCTTTAATGAACCGTTCTAATTTATTCAATCTGAAATAACCTTTATAAATAATTTTTAAAATAAACAATGGTTTTGTTACTCATGTGCAATAGCCCTGGGGACCCACTAAGGTTCAGGTCTGAGCTCCTTAACAGGGTAACTTAATAGCACTGTGTAACAAGCTCTGCATCTCTCACCAAGTCTTTAGACCCACTCAGAATCAAGACCAAGATCACTACCCCTCTGGTTGGCTCTGTGATCAACTGTTCCAGTGCAAAATCATTTATGATGTCTAGGAATCACATTTCTACAGCATGCGTTTCTGAGATAACCTACTGTATCTAAATTGTAATTGAACACCAAGCATTCCAGGTCCCCAATCTTGGCTTGGAGACTTCTAGCATTGGCATATAGTCATCTATAACGGGTTTCCATTGTGCCTTTGAAAATACTGTTGTTAATATTGAGACGCTTAGGGGTCTTTTTCCAACAGCTAAATTTAAGATTTAAAAGTTATATTAGCATATCTGACTAAGTTCATAAAATTGTTAGCGTTTTAAGGGATGGCCTTGTGTACAAGCTAATTTAATGATCTCCTCTCTTGGGTTTTTAGTTAGTAGTGGTTATTTTTTCTTTCTCCTTAAATGTAGTTCCCCTCCCCTATTTTCATTGTAGTTTGTAGTCCTTATATAAAATGCAATTAAAAAATCCCCTTCGGGGGGGCCAAAAATAAATAAATCTATAACGGGTTTCCCTCTCCAGCAACCCTCATCTCCCTTAGCCCCTTAGTCGCCACACATGGCCCTCAGTCGCCATCTTGCTCTCACTCCTAAGTTCTATTTTGCTCTTATCCAGGGGTCATTTTGTAGAAAAAGAGGTGCAGGAGCTCATTAGCATAACTCATTAGCATAACGTATTTGCATATGCCACACCCCCTGGCATCACTGGAAGTGTGTCAGAAGGCATCACCCACCACTCAGACTCTACCCCAAAAATCTCCAGGTATTTGCCAACTTAGAGAAAGAAAGAAAGAAAGAAAGAAAGAAAGAAAGAAAGAAAGAAAGAAAGAAAGAAAGAAAGAAAGAAAGAAAGAAAGAAAGAAAGAGAGAGAGAGAGAGAGAGAGAGAGAGAGAAAGAAGGCAAAGAGATGGGGAGGAAGGAAGCAAAGTAAGTAAGTAAGTGGAGAGCTGGAAAGAAGGCAAATAGATGGGAAAAGAAAGAAAGGAAGAAGGAATCAGAGCCTCTAGTCTCCCTTTCCATCTGTAAACAACCAAGGCAGGTAGGCATACTTGCCTCCTCAGCCAAAGAATCAGAGCCCCAGTCTCCCTTTCCATTTAAAAAAAAATAACAGTGGCAAACCCCTCACAAAATCAGATGGCGGTGTGTGTGTGAAGAAACAGAGCTCCCTAGTCTCCCTTTTCACAATGCCAAACCCCCCACTGCAAGCAAGCACATAGGCAAGGGGGTGTGTGTGCAGTGGAGAGGGAATGATAAGGGTGAGCTGCACACTGTGGAAGCCTGAGATGATGAGATCGCAGGTTAGAGGACAAACCGGGACCCGGGTGACCTCTCCATCCTGCCTCCTCTTGTCGGTTTTCCTAACAAAACTCCCACATGTGCCTTTGAACCCAGGAGCCTCTTATCTTTTATAGTGAACCGGCCAGGACAAGGAGGATCGAGCGCACCTCATTTCTGCCCGAGAGAGCTCAGCTCAGCAAACAAAGTTGCTTCACAGATGGCACGCTCCCCTATTTCACAAAAGGAGTCTCTAATAATGTGAATTCTCCTGCATTCTCTGTGTACAGGAACTCCCGCATTAAAAGTGGTAACCGTCAGAGTTTAAAAAGTCAGCAGGTTCTGTTTGTTTTTTTTCCAAATTGAATGAACTTTACTGTGGGAAAACTTTGCTGGAAAGTTTGCTTTGGCAAAGCTCCCCCCCCCCACTCTCCATTGCAAGGCAGCACCAGAAGCCCTGCGGATGACTGCGGGTGCCATGCCGGGGACCCTCTAGAGGGGGAGGAGAGGGACCGGACTGAGCAGGGGGGGCTGCCAGACCATGGCGGAGGGGGAAGTTGAGGGGAGAAGCCCCCTCCCCCCACAGCATCTCCTTCAAGCGGCTGAAGCGCTGGCTTGGATGGCTTGACAGCGCGCTGCCCCCCAGTCCTGGGGCACAGCAACACCAGCCGCCACCAGAGCTCATTGGGCAGTGATCGCCCGGCCACGCCGCTTTGCTCATCCCTCCTGCGATGTTGCCAAGCTCACCGCCTCCTCCTCCTCCTT
>NW_015160010.1:0-210 GCF_001447785.1 Gekko japonicus
TTGCCGTCCCCGTCTTCTTTGACCTGGGACGTCACTAGGTATCGCACTCTAGCAATCATTTGCAATGCATCCTTAAAAAGTACTGAGACTCACTTAGTGAATTCAGCTCTCATACTTTATTCGGAGAAGAACAAGACAAAGTAGCCGGCTCGCAGGCCGGCTTATATGCCCCAAGGAAAACACACACACACACACCCCACACCCGTGAAC
>NW_015160010.1:595-3443 GCF_001447785.1 Gekko japonicus
CGGCCGGGAACCTAGCCCCCTGATTGGAGCGGGCTAGGATCCGCATAGTCCATTGTCTCTTGGAGCGAAGCTCGACGTTTGTCTCTGGACTTGTCTGGACTTGTCTGGACTGGATACATTACAGTGCGATGGCCAGAGCACTGCCATAGCCCAATATCCATGGTATGTGGACCGTTGTTTACTGCCTTTTTGCCATCTACTTGTGTGGTGGGCGTGGGCATCATACCGCTGCGGAAAGAGAACTGGCAGAGCTACAGTGTGGGGTTGAGGGGCGGGTGGCGCTCGTGGCAAGGGGATTATTTAGGACCAAGAAAAAACTGTTCCCTCCTCTCTGCCCGTGCCGCAGCTAAAAATATCTCCCAAACCTCTTTCTTCTCCTCCGTAGGGTGTAAACACACACAAAATTGGATTCATCAGATGTTTGTAGGCTCCCTAATTAAGCCGGTACACAGGTGTTCGGGTTGCTAAGCGACCAGTGTCATTGTGCATCTGCAGAACTCATCCTTCCAGGGAAGCCCCAGTCAGGCAGTGGCTTTTTTCCCTGGGGGAGCACTGCAGAGCGCCTCCCCAGGGCCACATCCCGGAAGGAGCCGGGCACCTCCCGTTTCTTCTTCCCTGGCCGGGTGTAGTCTGGCTCCTCTTCCCGCAACCTCTTGGAGTCTCTGAGCTCAGCTCACCTCCTCTTCGTTTCCTGCTCTTCTGAAGGCTGATGATGGCCCTGGTCTACATGTGAGCACTCTTGGGGTCACCCCACATGCTCCTTCAACCGGCCAGCTGGGATTCCTCCTCCAACTTGGGTGGCTCCTTCTTTGAGAGCCAGTTTGGTGTCGTGGTTAAGTGCGCGGACTCTAATCGGGTTTGATGCCCCACTCCGCCACTTGCAGCTGCTGGATGACCTTGGGCAAGCCGTAGTTCTGATAAGAGCTGTTCTTGAAAAAAAAGCACTTTCTGTCAGAGCACTTTCTGAGTGGGAGCACTTTCTGTCTGGGACAACCGGGTTTGATTCCCCACTCCTTCACTTGCACCTGGCTGGATGACCTTGGGCAAGCCATAGTCCTGATAAGAGCTGTTCTTGAAAAAGAGCACTTTCTGTCAGAGCTCTCTCAGCCCCACCTACCTCACAGGGTGTCTGTTGTGGGGAGGGGAAGGGAAAGGAGTTTGTAAGCTGCTCTGAGACACCTTTGGGTAGTGAAGGGCGGGGTATAAATCCAATCCTCTTCTCTTCTCTTTGATGCAGGAGGAGGAGGAGGAGGAGGGGGAGATTGGATTTATACCCCAGATTTATTCCCCGCCCTTCACTCAGAGTCTCAGAGCAGCCTACAAACTTATTTCCCTTCCCCTCCCCACAACCAGGGATCACTTCATAGAAAAAGAGGTGCAGAAGCTCATTAGCATAACTCATTTGCATAACTTATTTGCATATGCCACACACCCTGACGTCACTGGAAGTGTGTCAGAAGGCAACACCCACTGCTCAGGCTCCACTGGACTGTTCTGGATTGCTAGCTATTGGGGGGGGGAAACATGCAGATCTGTCCTCGCAGAGGAAGGAGAGCTTCTACCTGAATAAAACTTGGTCTTAAAGGTGTCACTGAACTGTTTTGGACCGGGGGGCCGGGGGGGCTCTGCAACTTACCTGGCTGTTTCTTGTTCTGACTGAGGGCTGCTGGGAGCAGCCCCCTGGGCTCTTTACTGCCGGAGCTCCGCTCCTGTGTGCTCCTGCAGGAAATGACCCCTGCCCCCAACAGACACCCTGTGAGCAATGTTCCCTCTAAGCTTTGCTCTGGAGCCATCCTTCCTGAGCTAAGACAAAAATGTGTGAGCCGGAGGCTAAAAAACTGTGAACTAGCTCACATAACTCAGTTTAGAGGGAACACTGGAGACAACCAATGCTCCCTCTGAGCTGTGGAATCTTGTGAGCAAAAATTCTACTTTGGGAGCTACTGGCATTAAAGTTGTGAGTGAGCGATTCAGCTACTGCATAAATTAGTGTACTTCCTGAGCCATCTTTCTTGAGCGAAGACAAAAATGTGTGAGCTGGAGGCTAAAAAACTGTGAGCCAGCTCACACTGACTCGGCTTAGAGGGAACACTGCCTGTGAGTTAGGCGGGGCTGAGAGAGCTCTGAGAGATCTGCTCTTTCAATGACGGTTCTGACAGAGCTATGGCTTGCCCAAGGTCATCCAGCAGGTGCAAGTGGAGGAGCGGGGAATCAAACCCGGTTCTCCCAGATTAGAGTCCGCGCACTTAACCACTACACCAAACTGGCTCTTTAATACGTTTACTGCCTCATTTAAATCCAACTGAGAATTACAAGAAAAATTAAGCACACACGCTTTGGTCATGATCACACTAAAGAACACATGTGAACACACAACTGCATGAGCTTTTGGTAGTTAATGTGGTCTGGATTTTGGGGGCCATCACCCTTTGAATGGCCATAAGCCCTTGAGGTGTGGCCCCATATCGGTATCCATTTGTGGATTCAGCCTCCCGTCTCCTTCCCTCCTGAACGGGTCACATGTGACATCTCCCATTACAATTGCCAACTCTGGATTAGGAAATTCCTGGAGATTCGGGGGTGGAGCCCATGGTTGGCAGATACCCTCAGCTAGCCAGCGGGGGGATTGGGGGGGGGGGAATCGTGGGACATCCCTGATGAGATGGGGAATCGTGTGACATCCCTGATGAGATGATGTCACGCAGCAATGCTCCGCATTTTGGGCAAACCTCTGTGGGTTTTTTGGGCTGAAACCATTGTTTTGCCCAAAAAGCAGGCAGTCGCCGTACAACATCTGATGTGATGACGTAGTCCCAGAACAGTTTACAAACTCTTTTCCCTTCCCCTC
>NW_015160011.1:0-1790 GCF_001447785.1 Gekko japonicus
TCAGGGCGGCTAACAAGGGCTAACAAGGGCATTACAATTGCCGGAATCTGGTTCCAGGCTTGACGAGAGCAGTCGCACGCAGAGACGGCTCTGTGTGCCAAGCTACTCCTTTAGGTTTCTTTTAGGGTAAATACATCAGACCCAAGTTCTCTTTCAGAGGAAGAGAAGGTGCAAGAGACTCTGAACCAAAGCCAGGGGGGTGGTGACCCCCTCTACTCATCAGGTTCGTCTCAGAAGCAGGAAACCCCAAGGATGCCCAGCACAACGTTTGTTCATGTGTGCAAGGAAAAGCTGAGCCCAGCAGAGCCCCGTGGAGTCAAGCGTGAAACTCCAAAATAAAACCAGCAACATGAAGCTAAGTACTGTTAAATAACTACAGGGGGGTGAGAGGTACCGCATGGTTTTTGGTCTTCTCTGTGCTCTTTATTTCAGACACAGTGGGAGCAATGCCTTTAAGAGAGAAGGAGAGGAGAACCGAGTGGAGAGAACGGTGGCTGTTGGAGATGAAAGCGGAAGCAAGTGAAGAAGGTGACGAGGCATACTTGGAATAAAAGCGGAGACAGAGAGGGGGGGGGAAACAGAAGTGATGACGACAATTTAAAGAGACAAAGCAAGAAGAGAAAGAGAGAGGGGAAATGGCGCTTTAAAGAGACAAAAAATAAACAGTGACATAAATAGAATCAAGGAGCGAATTCAGATATTTAAAAGGACATTTAACGGAACATTGACAGACATTTAAAGAAACACTGACGATAACAAAAAGCAAAGCAAAAGCAGGCAAAGAGAGGTTGACAACAATTATTAGAGGCAGCGGCAGAGAAGAAAAGGGAAATTAGCTATAAAAGACAAGAGACAGAAACTGAAAATAACAATATCAGAATAAATCTTCCAAAAGCAAGGAACAAAGCTATAAAGAAAATATAGAGAAACACTGGGATTTTAAGAATAATTTGTTTTGCTTTAATAATTATTAAGAATAGATTACAGATATGTTGGAAAGAAGATAGCTATAGAAAATGTTACCTATAAGGTTGAAAATTATGAAAAAGGTAGCAAAAGAAACTGAACTTTTAAGTATTGTTTAAGAGGAGGGAAAGAACAAGAGAACGGGACATGGTGGGGGTGCGGAAAGCCTAAAGCAGGGGAGGGAGGGTGATAGGGAAAAGGGATATATTAAGAATGGTGAAATGGTTTAATATTGGACTTGTTATATCCTGACAATAATTTTTTTTAAAAAAGAATAAATTAATTAAAAACAGCAACAACAACAACAAATGGTGAAATGGTTTAATATTGGACTTGTTATATCCTGACAATAATTTTTTTTAAAAAAGAATAAATTAATTAAAAACAGCAACAACAACAACAAAATAGGGAAACAGAAAATTAAACATTAAAATTAAAAATAGAACAGTAGGGGAAAAAATTTAACTGTTTATTTATAATTTATATCATACATATCAACATATTGAAAATACTACATTACGAGTCACTTCCCCCCGTCTCTAACCAAACATAAAACTTCCTCCATCTCTTTTCAAATATCTCATACTCTTTTCCTTGTAGCAATACATTTAAACTATCCATCTCAGCTATTGACAACATTTTATCTATTAGCTCTTCCTTGGGGGGATTTTTCTCCTTTCCAGTATTTTGCTAATAAAATTCTTGCTGCAGTAAAAGTGTAACTAATTAGATATTTGTTCTCAGCACTATAATTACTTGGAAACATGTTTAATAGTGCTATCTCCGGTACAAAAGGAATATCTAATCCTGTAATTCCCCTTAAT
>NW_015160011.1:2144-3365 GCF_001447785.1 Gekko japonicus
GGAAACAGAGCAAATTAAAAAGCAAATCTTAGACAATAAATTAGCTATAATAAACATCTCAACAACAACAAATAAGCTTGAAAACATTGTGCAGGACATGGACCAAGAAATACAAGAACTAAAAAGTAAAACTGATAGAATAGAGGAAACTTTGATAAATCTAGAAATGGACAAAGCCAGTCTAGTAATAAGATGCCAAAATATAAAAGAAGAAATTAATAAAAATTTAAAGGAAGAACTAGCATATAATATTGCGGATCAGTTAAAAACAGTAACAGAAGAAGAGATGTTAGCAGAAATAGACACAGTATATAGAAGGAACTCGGCATACGCAAGAAGAACAAGACCACCAAGGGAGGTTCATATAAAACTTTTCAAAAAAGAAACTAGAGGTAAAATATTAAGAGCAGCTAATGAAACCAAATTAATAATAAGGGATGTGAAGATTAGACTTCTCAAGGAAACACCATGGAGGGTTCGGGAGAAAAGAAGGAATTACAACACACTAGCGAACTTATTAAGACAAAATAATATAAAATACCAGCATTACAAATGACACCCAGATACCAACAAAGAAATGAAAGGACAGAAAAACACCAAACACCAAATGAAAACAAAACATCTGAAAATACTCTCAATTAATGTTAACGGACTAAACAGCCCACAAAAAAGAGGAAGAATATTCCAACAAATAACAAAATATCAAACAGAAATAGTTTGCCTGTAAGAAACTCATATCAATAAAAATGATGTGAAATACTTGGTAAATAAAAAATTAGGAGAAGCTTTTATAGTGGTGGATAATACAAAGAAAAGAGGAGTAATAACATATGTCAAGGCATCTATGAACCTAGAATTGTTATATAGATCAGATGATGGAAGAATAGTGGCATTTACAATACTAAGATAAGGGGGGAAATGATAGTTATTAACATATATTAACATATATAATCAAAAACAAGAAACCTTTTTTAAAAAAACTAAAGACTATGCTAGACATGGTCACAATGGAAGAAATTTGTATTATAAGAGACTTCAATGTAGTCTATGATGTTAAAATAGAAAATCACAGGGTAAAGGGAAAGCAGGAAAAACCCTTCTGAAGCTCTTTTTACAAATACCAGAAGACACTCTTTATTAGATGCTTGGAGGATAAAAAATGTGGAGAAAAAAGATTACACTTTCTACTCAGATAGACATAAATCATGGTCAAGAATAGAT
>NW_015160012.1:0-642 GCF_001447785.1 Gekko japonicus
CAGAAAACTAGCCCTGCAGGGAAAAGATTTCCCCCCCCCCCCAATCTCTCTCCCTGGCCTGTCTCTGCTGCTTTTTTGAAGCAGGGAGATTTCAGCGGAGGGAAGCCTCCCAAAGCGTGCCCCTCTGCCTACAGTCTCAAGGGAAGCTGCCTTGAATCCAGGCGTGGGGAAAAACCAGGAGTAAAGAGCACAACGTCTCTGCCACGGGGGGGGGGCAGGTTTCCCTGCATTTTCTCTGCCCCCAAACTCCCTGCGGTTCCCCCCACCCCCAAAGTTACCACATGGGCTGCTCCATCAATTCTATACTGATATATTGGTATAGAGACCGACAGAGGTGTGGTTTGTAGGGATGCACTACTAGTCGACTGGCAAATTAAAAAAACCGCACACAAAACAGATTCACACCCCCCATACCCGGGGCAAGGGAAACAGCTGCCCTTGAGGCAGGGGGGATCTGAAAGGGCAGCCTACCCGCCTCGCTGGCTAAACTCAGCTTCACCCCAGAGCATCTTTGGGCAAGAAGATGGCAGGAAACCGGGAGGGGGGTAGGGGGGGACTCCGGCAGGGGCCCATCCAGGGCTGCAGGGTGCTGGGCCGAAGCAGGGGAAAGGCGTCCCCCGGAGCAACTCACCTGCGGGGAGG
>NW_015160012.1:706-3299 GCF_001447785.1 Gekko japonicus
GCTGATGAGGGAGGAAGATTTCCTTTGCACCCCTCAGATTCTGTTTCGTGGGGGGCATCCGAGGCCCAAGTGGGTCCCTCGCCCCCAAAACCTGACCCCCAGCCGCCCTTCCTCCTTCGACTCCTCCCGAAAGGCGCCGGATTCGGATCCTGCGCTCAAGTCCCCTGCAAGGACCACGTGGCTCAGTCTGCACAAAGGGGACAAACAGAACAGCTCCCTCCGTGGGGCCAGAAGCACGGGGGAGGAGAGGGGGGACCGAAGGGAGGGGGGCGGGTGCTCTCTTCCACCCCCTGCTCCATCAGCCCTCCTTGCGCTCTGCTTTGGGTCTTGCATTGCGGCCCCCAGACCCTTATTCCCCTCCTCTTGGCAAGGGGCGGGGAACGAGATGGCCCCGCCCCTCCCCTCCCCGCAAGCCCCTCCCACCAGGCGCCTCGCTCAGGCTGCGGAGCTCTCGCTCTCTTTAACCCTTCGAGGCCGGACTCATTTTGTAAAAGGAAAAAGGGAAGGGGGGGGGGCTATGGGAGAAAACGGCCGGGGAAAGACCAAATGCACTTGAAATGTCGGAGTCTAACACATATTAAGTAAATGCTTAAATTGCAAGTGCGTCTATAAGGAGTTGGTGGTCCACAAGCCACCACAAATACAAATACACTCTGTGCTCATGGCATGTCAATCATCAACACTGGGATAGAAACAAACATGATATGCTGTCGAAGGCTTTCACAGCCGGACTTCATTGGCTGCTGTAGATTTCCCGGGGTGTCTGGCCGTGGTCTTGGCATTGGAGGTCCTGACCTTTCTCCAGCCGCTGTGACTGGCATCCTCAGAGGTATAACACAGAAAGGTGGAGTGCTCTCTGTGTCAAGGTGAGAAGAAAAACGGTAGGCAGGTAGTTTATATCTACTCAGGAAGGTGGGGTAGGGCTGAGTCATTATCCTGTAGGAGTTCCCCAGGCTGTGAACATGCTAATGGAGGAGCTTTCCTGAGGAGGTTCTTTTGGATCCAGGAGAGGGCGGGGTTTGGGGAGGGGCCTTGGCAGGGTACAGTGCCACATCGAGTCCCCCCTTCAAAGCAGCCATTTTCTCCAGGGGATCTGATTTTTGTAAGCTGGAGATTGGTTGTAAACGCGGGAGATCCCCAGGCCCCACCTGGAGGCTGGCAACCCTACCTCCACGCAATGAGGGAGCGGGAGCGTGGACTCTCCCTCGTGCACAGGAGCCGGTGGGGGCACAGTGTGGGGCCAGCTCCCCCGCATCGGGGGAAATTGTCCCAGAGGGGTTAAATGGCGGGTGTCAGGGAGTCACCAGCCTGACCCCGTGGGTGCCCGGGGCCAATGTGCACAAAGGACCAAACCCTTGTTATTAAAAATATATATTTATGAAGTTTATTGAAAGGTGGGATAGAATAATGAAATCAGAGCCAATAACTGAATTAAGGTCAGACAGCAAACACAGCAATAAGGCTAGCTTTAATCTGCCCAACACTGGTTTTAAATCTGGTTAGGGGGCACAAAACTTACATCCAACCGACCTGTTTCTACTGGATGCCTGAAGCTAAGAGACAGCCAAAGGCCCTTGACTTCCCCACATAGAGTTACCTTTTTCTTTTCTGGCACTGAGGGTCCTGCCCCCTCGCCCCCGGTTGTTTTTGTGTTGAAACTGGCACTGGGTCACAGGCATGAGCAAAAACACAAGTGTTCCTGGGACTGTGGCCTCTTCCAAGCAACCAGTAAAATCCCTGGCCTTTCGTAGGACCAGGGTGTTCCCCTCCACCCCGGAAAAAGAGGTGCGGCTTCCCTGCTCTTCCACAGCCACTACTGAGCATCCCTTTGTTTAAATCTCCGATGCTATCTGACCCTGCTTATCTGTATTTTACCGTGCTTTCATGAATGCAGGATGGCTCCTCCTTATACCTTGACCTCCTGATGTTTCCACGTGGATCCATGCCATAATAACCATGTGGCTGGACTACTGTATCACATTCCACATGGGTTTGCCTTTCCCCTCCCCACAGCAGACACCCTGTGAGGTAGGTGGGGCTGAGAGAGCTCTGACAGAAACTGCTCTTTTTCAATAACAGCTGTGCCAGAACTATGGCTTGCCCAAGGTCATCCAGCCAGGTGCGAGTGGAGGAGTGGGGAATCAAACCCGGTTCTCCAAGATTAGAGTCCGTGCACTTAACCACTACACCAAACTGGCTCTCTCGAACGTAAGAGAAGTCAATGTTGGATCAGGCCAATGTCCCATCCAGTCCAACACTCTGTCAAGCAGTGGCCAAAAATACCAGGTGCCATCACGAGGTCCACCAGTGGGGCCAGGACACCAGAAGCCCTCCCACTGTTGCCCCCCAAAACCCCTCTCGGACTCGACTGTGACCTCCCCCCCTCTGCCTTGCCCCACTGGCTCTGTCTTGACAGGCCGCCTCCAAGTCAAAATTAAAACCCTCACGATTTAAAACCCCCAAAGTAATCCCCCCCCCCCGTTCTAGCTGCCACTAATTTTCCGCTTACGACTGTTTCAGCTCAATTTCAGGCCTGGAATGATGTTTGAGGAAACTTGGGGAACCAATTTCTTTCAGGGCTCTTTTTGTAGCA
>NW_015160013.1:0-3511 GCF_001447785.1 Gekko japonicus
CCATTTTCTCCAGGGGAACTGATCTCCGGTCGCCTGGAGTTCAGTTCTAATTCTGGGAGGACTCTGGGCCCCACTTGAAGGTTGGCAAACCTATTTGCAGATGAGTCCTGGATGAGCTCATGGGGAACTGCCGGCACCAAATAAAAAGGCAAAAAAATAGTTCAGGGGTGTTGGATGTTACTTACCCAAGCAATAGTTTTGCCTTTTTACTACATCACTTGCATGGACTCTAATCTGGGAGAACCGGGTTCGATTCCCCACTCCTCCGCTTGCACCTGCTGGATGACCTTGGGCAAGCCATAGTTCTGTCAGAGCTGTCCTTGAAAAAGAGCAGTTTCTATCAGAGCTCTTTCAGCCCCATCTGCCTCCCAGGGTGTCTGTTGTGGGGAGGGGAAGGGAAAGGAGTTCGTAAGCCGCTCTGAGACACCTTTGGGTAGTGAAGGGCGGGGTATAAATCCAATCTCTTCTTCTTCTACATATAAGACATTATATTGCCTTTTTGTCCATTTGGACTAAACTCTGTATAGAGCCAGTGGAAGAGGAGGAGGAGGAGGAAAAGAAGAAGAGGAGGAGGAGGAGCAAGAGGAGGAGATTTGAGTCTATGCTCTTAACCACTACACCAAAAATGGACAGACTCTATGGAATCACGTCCCTGTTGTGGTCCACCCTCTCTTCAAACCCCACTCTCCTCAGACTCCACCCATAAATCTCTAGGAATTGCTCAACCAGGAGCTGGCAAGTCGAGTTTCTGGTGATTCTTACAAATGAGTGACATCACTTCCAGGTTTACCCCGGAGGTGACATCATGCAGCTAATGACACCCCACGCTCCAGTTTCCAGCTCACAGGCAGCCACTTGCGGAGTGGATAGTATACTTCCACAGACACTTAAGAGCAGAACTCTGCCTTAAATGTGGGTGGGCTGTAGGTATCCATTTTGTTACAAGCAGGTTTTTCTTTTTCTTTCTAATTGTGAATGGAGTTGCCATGCTATTTGTTGCTGTTGCTCAGTCACGCAGTCAAGTCCGACTCTTCACGACCCCATGGACCACATCACGCCAGGCCCTCCTGTCTTCCGCTGTCCTCTGAAGTTTGCTCAACTTCATGTCCGTTGCCTCGATAACACTGTCTAACCATCTCATCCTTTGCCCTCCCCGTCTTCTTTGACCTTCAGTCTTTCCCAGCATCAGGGTCTTCTCCAGTGAGTGCTCCCTTCTCATTGGGTGGCCAAAGTATTTGAGCTTCAGTTTCATTATCTGGCCTTCCAGGGAACAGTCAGGGTTGGTTTCTTTTAGGATTGACTGATTTGATCTTCTTGCAGTCCGAGGGACTCTCAAGAGTCTTCTCCAGCATCATAGTTCAAAAGAATCTATTCTTCGGCGCTCGGCCTTCCTTGTAGTCCAACTCGCGCAGCCAAACAGTACTACTAGGAATACCATTGCTTTGATCATGCAGACTTTTGTTGGCAGGGTGATGTCTCTACTTTTTATGCTATGGTCACGTTCAAATTCCAGTTACGAATGTACAGCTATGCCATTTCCCCCAGGTCTTTTTGTTTTCATAAGAACATAAGAGAAGCCAATGTTGGATCAGGCCAATGGCCCATCCAGTCCAACACTCTGGGTCACACAGTGGCCAAAAATACCAGGGGCCATCAGGAGGTCCACCAGTGGGGCCAGAACTCCAAAAGCCCCCCCCCACTGTCGCCCCACCCCCCCAAGCACCAAGAAGACAGAGCATCACTTGCCCCAGAGTCCCTATCTATACCTTGTGGCTAATAGCCACCGATGGACCTCTGCTCCATATACTTATCTAATTCCCTCTTGAAGCCGTCCATGCTTGTAGCTGCCACCACCTCCCGTGGCAGTGAATTCCATGTGTTAATCACTCTTTGGGTGAAGAACTACTTCCTTTTATCCATTCTAACCCAACTGCTCAGCAATTTCATGGAGTGCCCACAAGTTCTTGTATTGTGAGAAAGGAAGAAAAGTACCTCTTTCTTGACCTGCTCTATCCCATGCATAATCTTATAAACCTCGATCATGTCACCCCTCGGCCATCATTTCTCCAAACTAAAGAGCCCCAAGCGCTTTAACCTTTCTTCATAGGGAAAATGTTCCAACCCTTTTATCATTTGAGTTGCCCTTTTCTGCACTTTTTCCAAAGCTATAATATCCTTTTTAAGGTGTGGTGACCAGAACTGTACACAGTACTCCAAATGAGGTCGCACCATTGATTGATATAGGGGCATGATGATATTCATCTTTATTTGCTGTGAGCATTTTCATCCCATCTATTTCTTTGCTGATTTCCCTGTATCATTCATTTCTTTTATAGCATTCTTAATGCCATTCATGTGCAAAAAGAGACATTGATCCCATTTTCAATTTTTGCTCTCCATTTTTGGTATATTGGCCTGAAGAGGGCAACTGTGATTTATTCTGAAAGTTAGAAACCATGGAGATAATTCTGACTTCCCAACTGAGCAAGCCAGTGGTGGTGGATAGGACCATCAATCCCACCTGATTTATGGTGACCCCGGAGGGTTTTCAAAGCAGGAGACCAAAAGAGGTCCTTTGCCATTGCTTGCTTCTGTGTAGCGATGTTGGACTTCCTGGGTGGTCTCCCATCCAAAACTCTGGGCCCCACTTGAAGGTTGACAAACCTATTTACAGATGAGTCCTGGATGAGCTCATGGGAAACTGCCGGTACCAAATAAAAAGGCAAAAAAATAGTTCAGTCAGTCAAGCTAGAGAAGTCACAAAATTTGGTAGCATCCTAGTCAGAATGAAACACTCTGCCAGTTTGGTGTAATGGTTAAGTGTGTGGACTCTAATCTGGGAGAACCGGGTTTGATTCCCCACTCCTCCACTTGTAGCTGCTGGATGACCTTGGGCAAGCCATAGTTCTGTCTGAGCTGTTCCCTCAAGGACAGTTCTGTCAAGAGCTCTCTCAGCCCCACCTCCCTCACAGGGTGTCTGTTGTGGGGAGGGAAAGGGAAAGGTGTTTGTAAGGCGCTCTGAGACTCCGGGTGAAGGGCGGGGTTATAAATCCAATCTCCTCCTCCTCCTCCTCCTCCTCCTCTTCTTCTGCCTCTACCTTAAATGGAAACAATAAGCTTCACTGGTTTCATCCCTTTGGGCTTGATCCTAAGATGTCCACTTGAAGAACAGTCTAGGATAGTCAACATCCAGGTGGTCCCTGGGGATCTCCTGGGATTACAATTTAATCTCCTGGTCACAGATCAGTTCGCCTGGAGAAAATGGCTGCTTTGGAATGTGTGCTCTATGGCATTGTACCCCAATGAAGTCCCCTCCCCAAACCCCACCCTCTGACCTCCTCAGGCTCCACCCCCAAAGTCTCCAGCTGTTTCCCAACCCAGAGCTGGCAACGGTGCGTGGCAGGTAGTCCAAATCAACAACGGCCACGTTCCAGTCACCCAGTAAAGCAAGATGTCCTTCATTTATCAGCCACACAGATACATGCCAGTGAAACAGTAAATCACCGTGTAC
>NW_015160014.1:1507-3357 GCF_001447785.1 Gekko japonicus
AGGCTGAGAGTTTGCGAGTGGCCCAAACTTCCACGGAAAAGTGGAGATTTGAACGTGGGTCTCTCAGATCCTAGTTCAGTTCTCTAACCGCTACGTAACACTGGCTTCGGAAGTATTGATGGCAACACTTTTAGAATGTGCCTGAAATGCCTATGAGTTGTATACTAAAATGTCCGTAGGGGTCAGAGAAGCCAGCAGTGAGACAGATGGCAGAGTGGCCATACAACCTTACAACCTATGGTGACCTTGTAGGCTTTTCAAGGCAAGGGAGGTGAACATAAGACCATAAGAACATAAGAGACACCAATGTTATATCAGGCCAAAGGCCCATCCAGTTCAACACTCTGTGTCACACAGTGGCCAGAAATACCAGGTGCCATCAGGAGGTCCAGCAGCGAGGCCAGGACATTAGAAGCCCTCCCACTGTTGACCCCCCCCCAAGCACCAAGAATACAGAGCATCCCTTGCCCCAGCCTGAGAGTTCTATCTGTACCTTGTGGCTAAAAGCCACTTATGGACCTCTGCTCCAGATGTTTATCCATAAGAACATAAGAGAAGCCAATGTTGGATCAAGCCAGTGGCCCATCCAGTCCAACACTCTGTGTCACACACTGGCCAAAAATACCAGGGGCCATCAGGAGGTCCACCAGTGGGGCCAGGACACCAGGAGCCCTCCCACTGTTGCCCCCCCCCCAAGCACCAAGAATACAGAGCATCACTTGCCCCAGCCTGAGAGTTCCTATCTAGACCTTGTGGCTAATAGCCACCGATGGACTTCTGCTCCATATAAAAACATAAGAGAAGCCAATGTTGGATCAGGCCAATGACCCATCCAGTCCAACACTCTGTCTGTCACACAGTGGCCAGAAATACCAGGGGCCATCAGGAGGTCCAGCAGTGAAGCCAGGACACTAGGAGCCCTCCCACTGTTGCTCCTCACGAGCACCAAGAATACAGAGCATCGCTTGCCCCAGACTGAGAGTTCCTCTCTATATCTTGTGGCTAATAGTCACTGATGGACCTCTGCTCCATATACTCCAAACCCTATGTGTGAAACCTGGGTTTGCCACTTTGTCATGTGTGAAACAGTTGCAGGCCTGATGAGTGAGGCCTCTCCTGAATCAGGCTAGCCTGGGCTATCTGGGTCAAGGCAAGAGACACTCAGATGAGGTTTCCCATCGCCTGCCTGTCAGCTATGCTGCCATGGGGGTTGGGGAGTTTATTCTGTGTCTTGTTAATACTGCATAGCAACTCTAGACTTCCTTGGTAGTCTCCCATCCAAATACTAACCAGGGCTGACGTGGCAACTGGGGTTCAACGTGGCAAATGGGGTTCAATGTGGCCAAGTGCAAAGTGATGCACACTGGAGCAAAAAGCCCTAACTATAAATACACGTTGATAGGGTCCGAACTGGCAGAGACTGACCAAGAGAGAGATCTTGGAGTCGGCATAGTAGATAACTCACTGAAAATGTCAAGACAGTGTGCGACTGCAATAAAAAAGGCCAATGCTATGCTGGGGATTATTAGGAAGGGAATTGAAAACAAATCAGCCGGTATCATAATGCCCCTGTATAAATCAATGGTGCAACCTCATTTGGAGTACTGTGTACAGTTCTGGTCACCACACCTCAAAAAGGATATCATAGCAAGTGCAGAAAAGGGCAACTAGAATGATAAAAGAGTTGGAACACTTTCCCTATGAAGAAAGGTTAAAGCACTTGGGGCTCTTTAGCTTGGAGAAGCGACAGCTGAGGGGTGACATGATTGAGGTTTACAAGACGATGCATGACATAGAGCAGGTAAAGAAACAAGGACTTTCCTCCCTTTCTCACACAACAAGAACTCATG
>NW_015160015.1:0-283 GCF_001447785.1 Gekko japonicus
ATAGAAGATTTGGGGATGTTGTCTTTAGATAGGGAATTGTAAAAGCTAGAAGAAAGAAAATGTATTAATAATGATTGACTCAGTTTATGTTATGTTTAAATGAAGGAAAGTTTCATCATGAAAAAGCTATTGATGATCTCCTCTCTTGGGTTTTTAGGTAGTTGTGGGTCTCTTTACTTTATCCTGTATATGTTGTTCCCCTTCCTGTTTTTCTGTAGTAGTTTTTTGTAGTTTTGAAAAATAATAAAAAAACTCCCCTCCGGGGGCTTATAAAAAAAGACAA
>NW_015160015.1:689-2995 GCF_001447785.1 Gekko japonicus
TGAACTATGGTGCTGGAGAAGACTCTTGAGAGTCCCTTGGACTGCAAAAAGATCAAATCAGTCTATCCTAAAAGAAATCAACCCTGACTGTTCCCTGGAAGGCCAGATAATGAAACTGAAGCTCAAATACTTTGGCCACCAAATGAGAAGGGAGCACTCACTGGAAAGATTGAAGGTCAAAGAAGACGGGGACGGCAAAGGATGAGATGCTTAGACAGTGTCATCGATGCAACGAACATGAAATTGAGCCAACTTCAGAGGACGGCGGAAGACAGGAGGGCCTGGCAGGAGATGGTCCATGGGGTCGCGAAGAGTCGGACTCGACTGTGTGACTGAACAACAACAACAACATACAATATCACAAAATGTGTATACAGTATCACAAATAGTGTATACAATATCACAAAATGTGTATACAAAATCAGGAGGACAAGCAACTGCCTCAGATTTTGTTTAAACATCACACTGCAGTTGCAAAAATATTCATTATCCCAGTTATCTGTATTGACTTACTTATTTTGATCTGTTGCTTTCCGTTAGGGGTACAGGGCACCTTCTAACAATAGTTAAACATGAAACTCAGTCCCACTGAAAGCAATAGAATAGGAGTTAATCATGATTAACTTAATATACATTGATCTCAGAGGTACTTAGACTTAGTTCCACAAAGAACAATCAAGGCTGTGCCATTTCAAAATGTTGCTGGGAGCACACATGATTGAATATACCTTCAGAGGGGGAAAGAGTTTCCTGTTTATAGAAAAAATGTGTGTCAGGAAGAAAGGTGCTCACAACTTTTCTATGCACAAATATATATATATATTTTGTCTGCAGGAGTGTTCAGTCATGCGAGCCCCAGCTGCATTCAAAATGACACTATCCATACATAGGTTTACCATGTAGCTGTCTATTCTACATTTGTTTCTGTTGTGACTCACTTGTATTGAATTTAAATGACAACAAATACATCAAGGTAGGTAACAATAGAATAAGTACAACCTAGGATATAAAGTGCTTCCTTGCTGTTTGTAGACTGTTAGAAAAGTAGCACCTTTTAAAAATAAGAAAACAATATGTTAATTAGCATGGAGGTTTTCAGCCAGTCACTGTGAGGGGAGGGAGATATCATTTTGTAGGGTCACTGATCATTTTATTGCAAGCAACGTGAATTTAGGAAATGCATGTAACTTAATCCCTGATGATTTCTGATGACCTAATTCATTTGCAACTTGGGTTGATCTAAAGATTACTTTAAAAGGAAGCATTGAAGTTGATGGTCCCATCCATCCAGCCATGTTTAGGGTTGACAGGCATGGCCTAGCAACCAGTGGTAGACTGGATGGGGTGGGGACATGAGCGATATCTTACAGCAATGATATGACATTACTTCTGGGACAACCACAGAGTTCACAGTGATTCCTGGAAAGGACAATGGTAAGTTCTGGGTTTCCCCTGGAAGTGACACTACACCTAGGGTTGCCAGCTCTGGGTTGGGAAATACCTGGAGATTTTGGAGGTGGAGCCTGGGGAAGGCAGGCCCTAGAAGAGGAACAGAGGAGGTTAAAAGCCAATCATGTTCTCTTTCTCCCTCCAGCCTTACTCCTTCCAGCATCAGTACATAATGACTGGAATCTCCTCATCAGCTAGCTTCCAACCTCGTTTTATCCTAAGTCCCATTACCTGTACTGACGGTGGACCTGCCTCTGCCCTCTTGTGAGAGGACCTCATCCCATGAGAAGATGGAGCCAGTTGCCTTTGCCTCTGGCTCCTAGCCCACCCTGGGCTGTAGGGGGTCAGTCCTGGTCTCCTAGAAACTATTTGGACACCAAATGTCACTCTTCACCCTTTCTCAGCCTGCCGCCCATTGTGACTTGTACAAGGGCTTAAAAGGCCACTCCGGCCCAGCAACAGGGTAACACTTGGAAGGTCAGGCCAGTGCTGCCGCAGCTCCAACCAATTCTTTCTCCTGTCATTATGGTAAGAATCAGGCAATTCTAAAAGCCCTGCCCACAAGCCCCTGTTGCCAGTGTCAATGCTGCCCCCCCTCCACCTGGAGCAGCAGCCAGGGGGAGCTGACATTTCCCAGCTATTTGAATCTGAACATATTCCAAGAATGAAGATTTCAAAAATGATCATGTTGAAGCCATGTGCAAAGAACAGGCAGTGTTCTGCAAACTGGGGAACTCCCAGGTTTTCAGGAAAATCTGCGGAGGGGGAGAGTGTGTGTGGGATGGTAGGAATTCCTGAAGTTGAAGAGAAATATACAATCCTGAAACAATATATACCCTGTTCCCCGAAAATAAGAC
>NW_015160016.1:0-1069 GCF_001447785.1 Gekko japonicus
AGGTAGGCGTAGAGACGACAGAGCTCTGGCGAAAGTTCTTGCATCCTCTTCTGGCACACAAAACAATGCTTTGATGAGATGAACTTTGCAGTCAAACACAAACAGAATTGGAATCCACAGATAGAGGGCGCTGGGCTGAGGCCCCATGAAGACGTCCTGGGGGGGTGGATCCTCCAGATCTGGTCTTCCCTTCCTGGCCACACAGAACAGCTGCACCTCTCCACACTCATCTAGACGGCAAGCAGGAGTAGATTCATCTTCTCCTTGGACAGGTAGCAAGCGCTGGCTTCAACTGGAGAAACGTACCTGTGGGAGGGTGGATCCCTCACTGCCCCTTCCCCAATGCTCAGCGCAATGCTCCACGCAACCACAGCTGCCTCCTCTGGAGTAAAGGCGTCTCCCCAAGGCAGGAATCTTGTCAGACGACAGGCCAACATCTTCAAGCAGGAACAAAAGGCTTTCTAAGTAGCAGGAAGGCTCTTTTGGCTGGAAAAAGCTGCATTTCAGCACCGTTTTCCATGGACAGATCTCGCTGACTTCCATTGACTGGCTTCCGCACTGATGACGAAATGACCTCCTGCTTCCCAACCTCCTGGCTGGGTACATGCACAGAATTGAGCAAGGCAGACCCAATTCACAGTCTCTTGTGCACCAGGGGGGTCTCTAGAGTCAGCAACAGCCAGGCATCTGCGCTTCTTCCATGCTTCCTTCCTCTGGTACAAAATTCCTAACTAACACTTTAAAATAAAAAAACCTTTCTCACCAGTCTGAGCAAGCTCTGCACACAAAGGGTAAAGATACCCAAGATGATGGGAACTGACTCTAATTCAGATCCCACCGCTGCCACCATGTCAAGATTTCTCTCTCCTCCCCAGACCACTCAGAACTGGGAGGGGAAAGAATTCTTGACTGGAACAAAGAATTTACACAAGAACCCAGGAGAGGTAGGCTCTCTGGATTTAAGACAATAGCCACCAGAACCTTTTTCAACTATGGTCCCCTTCCAGTGCAAGAGCAAGGTTCAAACTCTTAACTGGCCTCTGGGACTTATTACAAGAATACTCTTAGC
>NW_015160016.1:1363-3244 GCF_001447785.1 Gekko japonicus
GAGACATGGGTGTTCACCTTTTGGGGTTGTCATGGCAATTGTTGGGGGATAGGTTGGGTCTGGGAATCATCCTCTGCAGTAAGATGATCCCAGGGCCCAACCCATCTTTGGTTACGTGCGTTTCTGCCATGCTTCAGCAGGGCCCTTTGGTATCTGCCAGCATGGAAGTGTGAAGGTATGTTTATTGCAGGGCTATTGAGCAAATGGTCAGCCATCTGACTTCGAGAGGAAATCAAACCAACAGGGGGTCACATTCCAGGGGGAAGGCAGGGTCTACAGGAATTAATATTTCTATACACCATGGAAACAAGCATTCAAGACCTTCTTCAAGCCAACAACTTAATAAATGAACTGAAACCAGAACATCGCTTATGGATGGATCAACCAATCACTACTGAAGAAGTCCTTACAGCCATAAAACAAACAAAACCAAACACAGCACCTGGTAGTGACGGCTTTGGACCAATGTTCTATAAAACTTTTAATATAACCCTAGCTGACCACCTGGTATGAACGTGCAACTCTATTTTGGAAGCAGGCAGCTTGCCAGCCCACTGGAAGGAATCACACATCATCACAATACCCAAAGAAAACAAGAATCAGGAGATTACATCTTCTTATCGACCAATTGCTCTGATGAATTGTGATGCTAAGCTATTCACAAAAATTCTAGCTAACCGTCTACAAAAAATCATTTTGGAATACATAAATCCAGACCAGACAGGATTCATCCCTACAAGATCGCTGATGGGCAATATCCGCCGAACTCTAAATGTGATTTCACACTGTAAACAACAAACCACAAATTCTTTTTTATTAGCTATTGACTTGGAGAAAGTGTTTGACAGTTTGGAAGTCACCTACTTGAAGACGCTGCTGGGAAAAAGGAACTTTGGAGAAAAGTTCCTAACAGTGACAACAGCTCTCTACGCTAACCCATCTACAAGAATTCTGACAAATAATTTCCTGGGCAGACCTATCCCTTTACAATGAGGTACTCGACAAGGCTGCCCACTATCACCTTTGCTATTCACCTTAGCAATCGAACCCTTAGCTATAGGTATTAGAAACAACCCAAGGATAAAAGGAATACAGATTGGCAAATCTTCACATAAGGTTAGCCTCTACGCCGATGACCTGGTTATCTTCCTTACAGAACCAGAAACATCATTATTGGAACTACAAAAAAAACTATTTGTGAAAATACACCCTCTCACTGGATTAAAGGTAAACCTGGAAAAATTACAAATCATCCCAATTAAAGTAAATTCTTCCACGAAACAACGAATCCAAATGCAGTTCACATATAAATGGACCTTCTCCCAGTGGAGATGTTTAGGGATTCAGATTCCTCCTGATTTAAAAGACTTAATAACCTGCAATCTCCAAGTGATTTCAATAGAAGCCAAAAATCAAATGAAACAATGGCAATTGGGACTTTCTTGGGCAGACAGAATTAGTATTATAAAAAGCTTCATTCTTCCAAAATTTCTATTTGCATTTAGAGCGTAGCCGGTTCACATACCCAGAAAACACTTACTACACTGGAAAAATACTCTCCTAAAATTTTTCTGCAGTTATGAAAAACCCAGGATCAAAAACACTACCCTGAAATGATCATCCAAGTCAGGAGGCTTGGACTTCCCAGATCTTCTTTTATATAATGAGGCCACACAGTTATCCTCTTTAGTGAGAATTTTAATTTCTGATAAATCTCCGAAATGGCAAGACATAGAGGGAAAAAAGAGTAACCCATTCCCTCTCTCTGACTTAATCTGGCAGTCCAAACGAAAGACCAGCACTTTCAGCAACAAATCCATATCTTCAGTCAGCTTGATCTGGGACAGACAGAAAAAATTATTATTTCCAGCAGGTTCAAAA
>NW_015160017.1:0-3220 GCF_001447785.1 Gekko japonicus
CTTAACCACTGCACCAAACTGGCTCTACTTTACTCAATGAGTAATTAAATTGAACTAATTGAAGGCGATTGCTAAGCCGCTCTGAGACTCCTTTGGGTAGTGAAGGGTGGGGTATAATACTAACTCTTCGTCCTTTTGTTCAGGCTGAATCGACTGCCCCAGCAACTTCGCCGGGTTCTAGTATTTTGGGAATGGGGAAATTGTTTTTTGTCCATTCTCTCTCTCATGCATAATTCTACAAACCTCCATCGTGTCCTCCTTAGCAGTCTCTTTTCTGAACTGAAAAGTCACTGCCTCTGTTCAGCCTTTCCTCACAGGAAAGGGGCTCCAACCCCTTAATCGTCTTGGTTGCCCTCCTCTGTATTTTCTCCCAGCTCACCACGGATCCGTGCAGGAGCGTTACGATATGGGCCATTTTATTTTCAACCCCAGCGTGGAGTTTGCTTTCTTCACAGCGGCCGTACACTGATTCGACATTTTCACGGCGCTGCCCGCAGGAGGAGGAATCGTTAAAAAGAAGCTGTGTTTGTCCCCTGAGCGGTAAATGCAAAGCGAAAGATGGCTTTGTTATCTACCCGGACCAAGCGTGCCCATCAGATGTAGCCTGACTTCCATAATCTTCATGCAGATATACAAGCTGCGTCAATTACACGCCTCCATTAACAAGCAGCTCCCTAATTTACTCTGTGTTTCTGTACAGCCACCAAATAGGCTGCTGTCGTTCCTATAAAAACATTTTTGCGGCCACCAAGTAAATATGAGTCCCATAAAGCTACACAGGACTCTAAGGAGCCAGAACAGAGAGATAACCTACGACCCTCACTGGGGGGGGGGGGGGGAATCCAGCCACATTCTTGCTATTTAACACTTCTAACTATGCCGCTGCTTCAATGCTCAACTGGTGACATTTTGAAAGAAAAAAAAAACAAGCTCAGTATAACATAACTAACTTTCCCATTGGCTCAGTTCCACATTCACCCAATGATCTCACTTTCTTTGAGAAACATGTGGGCTATGGTGAAGCTTCCAGGGAGGAGGCACCAGTCATTCTGGATGCCACAGAGTGCCCCTGTGTTATACGAACATTAGAGGGCTTTCTAATGTCCTGGCCCCACTGGTGGACCACCTGATGGCACCTGGTATTTCTGGCCACTGTGTGACACAGAGTGTTGGACTGGATGGGCCTTTGGCCTGATCCAACATTGGTGTCTCTTATGTTCTTATGAACATGAAGTACAGACACTGTGGTGCTCTGGCAGTTTGGTGTAGTGGTTAAGTTCTAATCTGGGAGAACAGGGTTTGATTCCCCACTCCTCCACTTGCAGCTGCTGGATGACCTTGGGCAAGCCACAAGTGCGGTTAGACATGTTCTCTCAAGGGCAGTCCTCGGGAGAGCTCTCTCAGCCCCACCTACCTCACAGGGTGTCTGTTGCCATGAGGGGAAGGGAAAGGCGTTTGTAAGCCGCTCTGAGACTGAGTGACGGGTGGGGTATAAATCCAATCTCCTCCTCCTCTTCGTCTTCTGGCACATCTTACATTTACAATGATGCTGGGAAAGAACCCCTTAGGCAGAGTTGCTTAGGGCCCTAAAGAACCAATGATGGAACTGAGTTCGAAATGCCCCAGGTTCAGGCCTACACTGACTTGTGACCCACATGACACTTGAACATTTGATTCCACCAGGTAACAGGTGTGATTTACATGCACAGCTCTGCCATTTCAGTACCTAGGGCTCAAGAAGCTTACCAACTTTATAGATAAAACCCATTAGCCTGGATTTACCCCGCCTTCTGGACCATTAAGTCCAATTCCCCCCTTTTCGAGTGTCCTTCTCTGACTCGTTTTTGTAGACTGCACAACACAGGCTCTGTCTTGGTGCGGTACAGACAGCCACTGTTTCCCAGAGATAAGAGCAGTCGTGCCGCTTCAGTACACCGGTTCATCTAGCCCTGTGTCTTGTTTCATAAAGAGGACGACCCAAAGCCCTAGAAAGCCTGACAATAAGGGGTACGGAGTCCATCATAAGGACATAAGCAGAGCCGTGCTGGATCGGAACAAAGGCCCGTCTAGTCCAGCGTTCCGTTCACACAGTGGCCCGTCAGCTACCTCTAGGAGGCCCCACAACAGCATCCTCTGGCCTGTGTACCCTGGCAACTGATACCAGGAAGGTGCACTGCCCCTGGTACTACGAGGAACACCTACCCATAATGACCAGTGGCCAGTGATAGCCTGGCCCTCTGTGAATTTGTGCATGGACTTTTTAAAGCCTTTGAAGCTGGTGGTGTCAGTTTGGTGTAGTGGTTAAGTGCGCGGACTCTAGTCTGGGAGAACCGGGTTTGATTCCCCACTCCTCCACTTGCACCTGGCTGGATGACCTTGGGCAAGCCGTAGTTCTGGCACAGCTGCTCTTGAAAAAGAGCAGTTTCTGTCACAGCTCTCTCAGCCCCAACTACCTCACAGGGTGTCTGTTGTGGGGAAGGGAAAGAAGTTTGTGAGCCACTCTGAGACTCCACTGGGTTAGTGAAGGGTGGGGTATAAATCCAATTTCTTCTTCTCCTCCTCCTCCTCCCCCCCATAAGAGGCAACCTGGGTGTGTCTGTGCTGGGGAGGGGAAAGGAAAGGAATTTGTAAGCTGCTCTGAGACTCCTTTGGGTAGTGAAGGGCTGGGTACAAACCCGACCACCACCACCACACCATCCTCATCTTCTTCTTCTTGCGGCAACAGAACTCCACAATTTAACTATGCATTGTGTGGAAAAGTACTTCCTTTTCTCCATTCTCCGTTCTTCCTGCCCTGTCTCCGCCTTCTCCCCATCGACCCCCTCGTCCTTGCCAACGATCGGCAAAATGTACTCTCGCCTGGGTTTTGCTGGTAGCATAAAAACAGTGACAAATCCCAGAGTGGGTAGCTGGCCTGTCTCCTGCAGCAAGCAACACAGGGGAGTGTCTTAAGAGATTTCAGCTTTATTGCAGTGTAAGCTTTTGTGGGCCAGGTCCCACTTATGCTTACACCACGGGAACCCTGCCTTGGGGTGCCACAAGCCCTGTTGTTTTATTACAAAAGAGAAACGTGGGCCAGCTCCCAGCTGCAGATGTTCAGCTGTCAATCATAAGCTAAGAGGTGTGGCCTCTATGTGAGAATAAAAGAAAAAGTCAGGAACAAGCCATGCCAGTGTCTTCCGCTTTTTTTAATTGTTTTGTTGTCGAGTTGCAGCTGACA
>NW_015160018.1:0-2399 GCF_001447785.1 Gekko japonicus
GCGTCTCTTATGTTCTTATGTTCACTGCAGTGGAAAGGAGCCACCACTGAGAAGACCCTGCCTCTTCATTGCTACCCGCTTCTGCAGCCAGGGGCCCAGAGAGCAGGGCTTTGAAGACAGATCCTAACTGGCAGGCTGGATGGTACAGGAGGAGCTCATCCTTCAGGTTATCAGGGGTCATTTTGTAGAAATATGATAGTGATACCCAGGGCTTTTTTTGTAGAAAAAGCCCAGCAGGAACTCATTAGCGTGATAGGCCACACCCAATAGCAGAAACTCATTAGCATATTGGGCCATGCCCCTGAAAGCACCACTCATTAGCATATTAGGCCACACCCCCATGTCACCAGAAGTGTGGTCATCCAGCCACACCCACCTTTTGCTACTTATTCTGTTTACCTTGTTTGTTGTCAAAACCCGGAGCTTTTTTTGTAGCAGGAACTCCTTTGCATGCTAGGCCACACACCCCTAATGTAGCCAATCCTAATGAGTTTCTGCTTTTGGGTGTGGCCTATAATGCTAATGAGTTCCTGCTGGGCGTGGCCAACTCAGGAGCCAGCTGGAACTCCGTTCCTGTGCGTTCCTGCCCCAAAATAGGCCTGGTAATACCAGAGGAGTCGTCTTGTTAGTTACAGCAAACCCTCCCCAACCCAGGCTCCACCCCCAAATCTCCATGAATTCTCCCACCTGGAAATGGTAACCCTATTCTATACCACGTTTTCAAACATTTAGCTGTCTTTCCCCCCCTTTGGTCTCCTGTGAGGTAGGTTACACTAAGTGATAGCAACTGGACCATGGCTGGGTGGGATTTGATCCAGGCTACACCCATTTATTTTTGCTGTATAACAAGACGACGCCTCTGGTGTTACTATCATAGACTCCCGATGAGCTACAGTCCTGAAGTCTGCTATCCATGTACCCCACATGAGCACCTTCATTCCTACCCTACCCCCAAAGGGACAGTCACACCCCTTCTCAAAGAAGAACACTCACAGTGCTCTCAAAAACGATTAAGATATTTCCGGTGTGAAGTCTGAGTCCAGTGGGCACCTTTAAGACCAACAAAGTTTTATTCAAGGTATAAGCTTTTGCGTGCGTGCACACTTCTTCAGATACAGTGAAACGGAAGTTACCAGTCAATACATATAGGTAGGGTTTGGTGCTTGCATCTGTTAAACACCGTTATTAAGCTTTTGTGTGCATGCACACTTCTTCAGATACAGTGAAATGGAAGTTACCAGTCAATATATATACGTAGGGTTTGGCGCTTGCATCTGTTAAACACCTTTATTATTTGCTGCTCACCCTCTATCTATGGTGGCTCAAGTGGTTAAGACGCTGAACTGCAGGCCGGAAGGTCGGTAGTTCAGCGGTTCGAGACCCGAATGCCGCATGATGGCGTGAGCTCCCGTCTCTGGTCCCAGCTCCTGCCAACTGAGCAGTTCGAAAGCAAGAAATTGCAAGTAGATAAATAGGTACCGCTGCGGTGGGAAGGTAACAGCGTCCCGTGTGCCTTGGTGTTTAGTCATGCCGGCCACATGAACCCGGAAACGTTTTCGGACAGCGCTGGCTCTTCGGCTTGGAAACGGAGATGAGCACCGCAACCCTAGAGCCGGACTCGACTGGCTTTCGAGCAAGGAAAAGCTTTACATTTACCTCTATCTATATGTATGGACTGGCAACTATGACAACTGATCTCCAGGCAACGGAGAAAAGTTCCCCTGGGGAACATGGCTGCTTTGGAAGGTGGACTCTATGGCAGAGATGTCAAACTCGTTTGTTACGAGGGCCGGATCGGACATAAAATGTAAAGCCGGGTACCAGAGATATAAACTTTACAAATGATACAAACTTTATTAACGATATTATTTTTTACTCCAAATGCAAACAAAAGGAATTGATCCCTCGGAGTGAAAGCAACTGATTTACTGGGGGATCCACAAAAGTCCCAATAGGTGTATTTAATCATACGCAAGGCTAGGGTTTTCCCATACCCCTGAGCCATTTCCTTTCATTTCTTGACAGCTTTGACCACACAAATCCTTACCATGTGCACCTGCGTGCCCACTCCCCCCCCCCCAATCAGCCTCATGCCTTCCTTCTCTTGCACCAGTTGTTTGTGGGCCTGATAAGATCCCTGGATGGGCTGATTCCGGCCCACAGGCCGCATGTTTGACACCCCTGCTCTATGGCATAATACTCCCTGAAGTCCCTCCCCCAAGCCCTGCCCCCCTCAGGCTCCACCCCCCAAATATCCAGGTATTTCTTCACCCAGAACTCGCAACCCTAGTTAGCAATAATTCCCAAGTGCAGGGGTCATTTCCTGCAAGAGCGCACAGGAGCAGAGCTCCAGCAGTAAGGAGCCCAGGGGCGGGCACATGCAACAAGCCCCACCCCCT
>NW_015160018.1:2484-3156 GCF_001447785.1 Gekko japonicus
AGTCAGAGCAAGAAGCAGCCAGGTAAGCTGCAGAGCTCCCCCCGGCCCCCCGGTCCAAAACAGTCCAGTGGCACCTTTAAGACCAAGTTTTATTCAGGCACAAGCTCTCCCTCCTCTGTGAGGACAGATCTGCACGCCCCTCCCCCAATAGCTAGCAATCCAAAACAGTCCAGTGGCACCTTTAAGACCAAGTTTTATTCAGGTACAAGCTCTCCCTCCTCTGCGAGGACAGATCTGCACGTCCCCCCACCCCAATAACTAGCAATCCAAAGCAGTCCAGTGGAGCCTGAGCGGTGGGTGTTGCCTTCTGACACACTCCCGGGGATGTCAGTGGGTGTGGCACATGCAAATAAGTTATGCTAATGAGTTATGCTAATGAGATCCTGCACCTCTTTTTCTACGAAGCGTCAAGTACGTTTGCGTTCAAATCTAGAAGCCAGATCTTGCAGATGGAATGCTAAGCAAAATATATGCACATTTCCTTCTCAAATGTTTGATTTGTTGCTACTGTGTACACACAAGCCCCGGGTTGGATCAAGCCGCACATTCAATGCCTCGGCGACACACTCCGGCGGCTTTCTTCGTTGTTTAAAACCTGTTTTCTACTGACGGATGGTTATTCTATGGAAAAGAATTGCTGGAACCAGTTTATTTACAGCTAATTGCATCCCA
>NW_015160019.1:0-3165 GCF_001447785.1 Gekko japonicus
CACAACGGGCTTTACTGCTAGTAATGTAATAAAGTTGTCATTCTCTGCTTCACTATGGTGTAAAGTTTGCAGCAGTGTGGAAAACACACACACAATTATTTCACAGCAGGGGTGGGCCTCAGTATATGCCCCACCCTGCCCACTGCTGATGCTGGCTCTGCCTGGTAGCCCATTGATGCCACTTCCAGGAGCACAGGGAATGACGTCAGTGTGTTGGGATGCTGCCAACATTCTTCCCCATTTGCCGCCATTTTGTTTCCAGCTGCAGCCTGGTTCTCCCAGATTTACAGCTTCTCTCCAGGCTACAGAGTTCACAGTTCCCTTGGAGCAAACGGCGGCTTTGGAAGGTGGACTCCATGACATCCCATCCCTGCTGAATGTTGGAGGAGAAGACCTTGGCACTGTCTCTTAGCCTCAGACTCCAGAGAGGGGGTCTTACAAGAGAGTCAGTTAGATAGACAGGCAAACAGGGTCCCCTCCTGTTTACTCTTCTGCTTCTGCTTTGTCCCTTTGATGCGTAGACTGATAACTCTTTGGGAAATTGCCTTCTCACTTCCTTCCCCTCTCTCTCTCCCAAACACAGACAAAGAAGGAGCACACTGTTCTTTTCTTTGGCACCCATGAATGCAGGGGTGCCTTCTCCATCTGCATCCATCCTAGGTCGTTAGAGTAGATAGATCCTATATCTGTCTGTCATGTTTACTATCTAGATTGTCGTTCCAGAATAAAGGCTTCTTGTTACTTTGAAACTTACATGCGGCTCTGTGCAACTTTGTACCTTTGATAGTACACACTCAGAAGAAAGAAAGCTTCTGGTGCACTCTGCTACTTTGAGATAGATTCCTGGCTTACCATATCAGAGAACCTAACATTGAGTTCCCTCCTTTGTGCAAACTCCATTTGACCAAGGCACTGCCCCAAATCTCCAGGAATTTCCCAAGGAGGAGTCAGCAACCCTACTTGGTGGTATTTATTGCTAGTGCTCACCATTGGAGGCTTGTTTGAGAGCCAGTTTGGCATAGTGGTTAAGAGTGAGAGGACTCTAATCAGGAGAACTGGGTTTGATACCCCACTCCTCCACATGAAGCCAGCTGGGGGACCTTGCATCAGTCACAGTTCCCTCAGAGCTGTTCTCTCAAGAGCAGTCCTCGAAAGAGCTCTCTCAGCCCCACCTACCTCACAGGATGTCTGTTATGGGAAGAGGAAGAATGAGACTCTGAGTGAAGGACAGGGTATAAATCCAACAACAACAACAACAACAACAACAACAACAACTCTTCTTCTTCTTCTTCTTCTTCTTCTTCTTCTTCTTCTTCTTCTTCTTCTTCTTCTTCTTCTTCTTCTTCTTCTTCTTCTTCTTCTTCTCAATACTGTGAATAGAGGATAATGCTACCCATGCAAATAATCTCATTGATTTGATGAGGCATCTAATCATATGACTTCTAGGCTGGCAAAAGTGGTGTTAAGATACGAAGCCTGCAAATCCTCTCAAGATTATTATTCACATTATAAAGCCCCTCAAGTCCCTCAGAGGAAATGCACATGGCAAGAGAAAGAAATTCTCACTGAGTGATTGGCTAAGTGTTTACTGGAAGGTGGGAAAATACAACGCTCTGGTTCTCACTGTCTCTCTCCTCTCTTTTTTAAATGGCAGAGATGTTAGCACAGCTGTGAGTTTGTGAACACTTCTGAATGTATTTGTTTTATAGCACTTTTTACTGTACAATGTGCAATGTCCTCATAGCTTCCTGCAATGGAGGTTTGTGGATCCATACTCTACACTTCACACTGTCTGGTAGCCATGCTCCACTACCATCAGTAGCCTTGTTCACATGTTACAGTGGATGCACATGTATCCTGACAAAGCCTGTTCAGTTTACAAATGAATTACAGAATCAACCGGGGAACCGAAATATACAAATATAAATTTTATAGCGTGAATGAATAATTGGAAGTGTAACATACAAGTTTACTTATAACAAACAAGAGAATCGTAATTATCATATGCATTTAACGAAGCTGTCGACTTTTCTCTTCGTTTCGTTCCAGGCTTCCTCAGAAGTGGATTCTCCCATACATCAGTGCACTACAAAGCAATACTACAATCAACATTTTTCCAAAATACAGAATGGAGAACAATAACATTAAACATTTTATAATAAACATTTTGTATACCTATTTGCTGTGTGCCGTTTTTATTATACTGCAATATGCTCTCTATTTTTTTCAATATATACCTAAAATTTAAAACAATATAAGAGAATATCAATATATTTATTATTAATACATATTTATAATCTATTCGTAAAGAAGGCAGACACTCACCAACTAGGTAACAACCTTCATATCCAGCTCCGATCTGATTCTGTTTACGCTATTCAATGTTGGAATGCCTTAATGATCTAGTATACTAACAGCTTAAATATATTTTCAGAGTATTTAACTTAAAGGGAACATAGTCCCATTATGCCACATCCTATCAGTCCTATACATACTACATCTGTTACTATCAACTATCTATATATCTAATAGCGAAAGGCGCCCCCTGTGTGCGGATACCTAAATCTGCGCATCGGGGGCACCTGGGGGGGAGGGAGATTTTTGTGCACACTTGGGGCAGTCCCCAGGTGTGCACAAAAATCTAAAAACCTGAAAAAAATATCAGGGGGATACTTAAATCCCCCCAAAAGTGACAGAGGTTTGTAATCTGTGAATCCAAAAGGCTTCTCTTTTAAGTAATGCCTTTTTAGTATCAACTATATTGTAAACCTCTTCTCTTGAGAGTCCCTTGGACTGCAAGAAGATCCAATTAGTCAATCCTAAAAGAAATCAACACTGGCTGTTCCCTGGAAGGCCAGATAATGAAACTGAAGCTCAAATACTTTGGCCACCAAATGAGAAGGGAGCACTCACTGGAGAAGACCCTGATGCTGGGAAAGATTGAAGGTCAAAGAAGACGAGGACGGCAAAGGATGAGATGGTTAGACAGTGTCATGTCATAGATGCAACGAACATGACATTGAGCAAACTTCAGAGGACGGCAGAAGACCAGAAGGCCTGGCGTGATCTTGTCCATGGGGTCACGAAGAGTCGGACTCGACTGTGTGACTGAACAACAACAACTTCTCTTCTTCATCATCAGTTCCCCTGGAGAAAACGGCAGCT
>NW_015160020.1:0-750 GCF_001447785.1 Gekko japonicus
GCCTGGGACATCCTGTCCCCAGTACAAGGTTGCTGCACATCTGACAGCTGCCCAACATGCAAAAACCAAGCCCCCTGTTTCCCACCAAGGCGATGTCATGCCAGCGGGAATCTGTGCCTAATTAAGATCTGACTGTTGCTCTGTTGTAAAAGGAACAGGAGGGGTGCTATCAGAGGAGAAAGTCTGGCGACCCTAAACACAGCAGTTGTTTAATAAACTACGGACACATTTGGTTGCCTTAGCATGCTGCATCTTGCGTGCACAGGATGTGAGATATGAAGCATAAAATATATGAGTAAAAACAGGCAGATAGACAAGCACTCGCACTAAACCTCATTCTGTTAAGTTGTAGCCCTGAACTGGAACACTGAAGCAGAAAGTTGTATATAGAGATCCTGTCCGCTGTTGCAATTTGACCACTTTACAAATGAATCACTAGCATTGTACTAGTGGGCTCTGATGCCCTGAGCTAGGTTTGCCAGCCCTGGGTGGGGAAATAGCTGGAGATTTTGCAGGGGTGGAGCCTGGGGGAAAAGCCATAGAGTTGCCCCTCCAAAGCAGGGGAAAAAGCCATAGAGTCGCCCCTCCAAAGCAGGGAAAAAAGCCATAGAGTCGCCCCTCCAAAGCAGGGGGAAAAGCCATAGAGTCGCCCCTCCAAAGCAGAGAAAAAAGCCATAGAGCTGCCCCTCCAAAGCAGGGGAAAAAGCCATAGAGTCGCCCCTCCAAAGCAGGGAAAAAAGCCATAGAGTT
>NW_015160020.1:998-3085 GCF_001447785.1 Gekko japonicus
TTGATAACCCAAGAAGAGAAACGGCACAGATGCTTTTATTTGTTTCACCAAAAGACAAAGAAGTAATGGAGCAGATATGCAACTGAATGTTTTACTTCTTGGGGTTTATCCGGTCCGTTATTAGCATATGGCAAAGGATTCGTTCTTAAATTCATTATGGTGATATCTTACAGAAGTGACCACAGTAACAGTCGCCAACGTGGGTACCTCTGCAGACAACGTATTCACCACGTCAGTGGCAAATGCAGCATCGATTTCAGGACATGTGCTGGTAAGGGCTGGGCTGAGCCAATATTCATTTTTAGATATTCAGTACTGCTTTTGTAAGGAGCTGCGGTGGCTCAAGTGGTTAAGACGCTCCTCCACTTGCACCTGGCTGGATGACCTTGGGCAAGCCATAGTTCTGATAAGAGGTGTTCCTGAAAAAGAGCAGTTTCTATCAGAGCTCTCTCAGCCCCACCTACCTCACAGGGTGTCTGTCACATTTCTCTCAGCCCCAATTATCTCACAAGGTGCCTGTTGTGGGGAGAAGAAGGGAATGTGATTGTGAGCCACTTTGGGACTCCTTAAGGCACAGAAAAGCGGGCTGTAAAAACCAACCCTTCTTCCTCACTATTCATGTCCAGGATACATAAAGACTTTACGCATGACAGCCGCATTTCTCTTCCTGTTCAGTATCATGAGTGTATCCTGGGCCATGCCACAGGCTGTAATTAACATGGTCTCAGAATACCTTGAGCCCTAAACCACATGTTTATTTGCCAGTGCAGCAACCCATAGGATTGGGCAGTGTGATTTCTGGGGTGTGCAAAGGCCAGTGGATATATCTTCACTTTGACTTGAAATGCATTGCCAGCTCATTGCCCATGAAGTACACTATCTGAAATTCTGTTTCTTCTGCAGTCTGGAAGAACGGCTCTTCAAATTGGGGACAGTTTGAATGCTGAGAAAGCCACCCTGATTGTGGTCCACACAGATGGCAGCATTGTGGAGACCGCAGGGCTCAAGGGGCCATCTGCTCCTCTCACACCAGGTACAACATGGTCTATTGTTGTGTTTTTAAAAGATTGTCACACCTAAATGTTCATTTCTTGCGTTTGCATAGATAGGAAATGGATGGTAGATTTTTGTGTAAGGAAAGTAAAATGTGCACAATACTAGGGACTGTTCTGTTGACATGGCTAATGTACTTCCTAACCATCCACTTTTATATGGCAAATGACAAACAGGTTAATAAAAATATTTAGATTTTTAAGGCAATCACTATCATGAGCCTAACCGTGTTACAAAGAGAACATCAATGGCCGAGTTCAGACTGGCAGTTTGGTCCGATAGAGGCACGTTTCACAAATATGCGCTGGAGCTGCCTGCGTCCTCGGCATCCATGGTGACTGACCTCTTGGCCCCACTCTGGCACCAGGAAGGTGCAGTTGATTGCCCTGGAGAGGCAGCAGTGATGTGACCGGATGTGTGCTCCTACCCCAATTGCTGATGCGGGGCTGTGGCTATGCGCATAGGCGCATGTTGCCGGAGTGAAAAAAAGCCGCTTACAGCCGCACCTCCGCCAGCGGCGGACCAACAGTGCAAACGCTCCGTTGCGCCTCCTCCCCTGTATGCTCCCGCATCAGGAAGCGCAGTGTGACTGGGAATCCCCGGCACAACTTGGTCCGGATCTTTTCCCCCCGCCTCCCTCGTGCTTCATCCTGCCAGTCTGTCCTCAGCCAATCAGTGGGACGTCTGTGTAACATGTTAAAGATTAGGCTCTTAGTCCAAGTACATGGAAACACATTGACAAATTCAGGTAAGGGTAGTGTAAGTTTTTACCCAGTGCTTCAGGTAGCTACGGCTCCCATAATTTATTGTTGCTCTTTTGCAATACTAGATAAAAAAACTTGTACTTTCTTTCTTCGGCCTGAGATGGACTGATTCAATAAAGGAAGCCAAGGCCTTCAGTTTACATGAGCCGAGTAAGGTTGTTAACGACAGGACGTTTTGGAGATCATTCATTCATAGGGTTGCCATAAAGCAGAGATAACTTGACAGCACGTAACACACACATGGTGCGTTCAGACGCGCCATTTGATCTG
>NW_015160021.1:0-1417 GCF_001447785.1 Gekko japonicus
CCCATCCTCTATGGGACAGCCCTTCAAGTCGTCTGCCTGACCGGTCCCTTAACGTCCTCCGGGGATTAGGGTTGCCTGCTCCGAGTTGAGAAATAGAGATTTGTGGGGTGGAGCCTGAGGAGGGTGGGATTTGGGGGGAGGGACGGGTTTCAATGGGATATAATGCCGCAGAGTCCACCTTCCAAAAGGGCCATTTTCTCCAGGTGAACTGATCTCTTTCGCCTGGAGATGAGCTGTAATCCCTGGAGAACTCCAGGCACCACCTGGAGGTTGGCAACCCCACTGGGGTCCCTCCACAGAAGTGGGAGGGATCCAATGTGAAAAGGGTCGGTGACAAAGAACCCCCCGTTCGCGGGGAGGGCAGGCTAAAAATGCAATAAATAAAAAAATTTTTAAATTAAAAATGCTTTTGTAACACCACGGGTCTCATCTGAATCCTGTACGCTGTATTAAAGGTAAAGGGTCCCTTGCTCGAAAGCCAGTCGAGTCCGACTCTAGGGTTGTGGTGCTCATCTCCATTTCAAAGCCGAAGAGCCAGCGCTGTCCGAAGACGTTTCCGTGGTCATGTGGCCGGCATGAGCACGGAATGCTGTTACCTTCCCACCGAAGTGGTACCTATTTATCTACTTGCAATTTCTTGCTTTCGAACTGCTAGGTTGGCAGGAGCTGGAACTAGAGACGGGAGCTCACTCCGTCATGCGGCACCCGGGTCTCGAACTGCTGAACGACTGACCTTCCACAGCCTGCAGTTCAGCGTCTTAACCACTTGAGCCACTGCAGCTGTATTAAGCAAACCGTAGAAGTCTGCGCAGGCAAGGGACTTAATAGGCCTGGGACGTGAATGGTGAAGAATGACATTTAGACAGGCATACAGATGCGAACGGCATCCATAACAGATCATGTCCAGGAACACAATAGTACAAGACTGAGAGACACATTTCCCAAGGCCTGGGGCAATCTTCAACGGAGACTTTCTTCTCCCTTTTCATGTCGTTGCGAGAGAGATTCCAAGTCTCGATTAAGCCACACTTGAAAACAGATTGTAACTGAGCACGGATTAGAATTTCATATTCGTCATCCGGTAGTCGTTGCAGTGGAAAGTGCGGCCAAGTCAAAGCCGACTTACGGTGACCCCCATAGGTTTTGCAAGGCAGGAGATGAGCAGAGGAGGTTTCCAATTGCCGACCTCTGCATGAAGCAAGACAGGAGAAAAATCATCTCATTTGAGCTGCGGTGCCGGAGAAGGATCCCGCGCATTCCTTGGACAGCAAAGGTGACAAACAAGCAAGTATTGGAGCGCATAAAACCAGACACACCACTGGAAAGAAAAAAATCACAGAACTGCGACTGACTTATTTCGGCCATGTCATGCGGAAGGACTCACTAGAAAAAGGAATTATGCTTGGATTGGTTAGCA
>NW_015160021.1:1428-3046 GCF_001447785.1 Gekko japonicus
CCTTTCATTCCTACCCCCCCCCCCCCCCCGGGTAGGGAAAAAAAGCTGCTTTTCCTCTGGTAGAAATCTGACTTAATGTTGAAACTTAGCCATATTACACAGAAGTCAATGTGACTCACTTCAGCAGAGCCTACTTCTATGAAATGTGGTCAGTATCCAGAAGAAAGCCAGCTTTGCAATGATGGGGCTTACCTTCTGTGATTGCTTTTCATCAACTGGATCTTAGACATATCAATAACACTTAAAAAGTTACATTCATCTCTATTGTATTGCCATGGCTTCAACTTCATTTCAACAGAACCCACAAGAGCAGGCCTCTTAAATATGTTCTCTAAATAGCTATGTCTTCACTGTTTGGGCTTCACTGTTCAGTTTATTCAAGTATAAGCCTGGAAATGAAGCATACCTTGCTAAGCAATGAGAATTTTGTGTAAAAAGAAGCATGACGTGAATAAAGTCTTCCACCTCTGCCTTGTCATCTATTGCTGTAACTATTCCACTCCCTTCTCTCTCTTTCTGATCATTTGTACATAAATGAACGGGTTTTATTGAGGAGCTCTGATTGTGAATTGTGAAAACATTTGCTGGCTTTTTAACACTCATGCAGCTGGCAAAATAAAAACAAACAGAAATGCCTGTACTTCAGTACTACTCCAACTTTAGATTAGGCTACTCCTAGATAAAATCCTACCCTGCTGAAGTCATTAGTGAAATTCGGCATTATTTATTCCTACTGCTACTAGCATTCAATCAACTGGTGCTCTGGTCCTCGGAAACCTGCTTAATTACACCCCTGCCCCAATAAAATCAATCATGACACTGTGAACTTCTCAAATGTAGGATGTGTTTTTATATTTAACCTTTTCCTTTCTATCTTCTGTGAATATAGAGTGGCATATGCCATTAGCTATCGAACAATAAACCAAGATATTGTAGCGGTACGGGCATTTTGCTTTAAAAATGCCATAGACCGCAAAATTATTAACAGAAAGCTTCCGGTTTATGGCGGCGCGCTAGCAGTCACACCTCCCGGACCTCCTGGGGGTGAGGCTGCGCTCCGGCCGAAGAAGGGGGTGTGCAGGCTCGCAACCCCCCTCAGGGTCCCGGCGAAGGGCCCCTGGCCATGGAACTTTCAAGAGGCTGCCTCTTTGAGGGTAGAATGCCTGAGAATTGAGGCACCTCTTTGTTCCGACGGTTCTCCGTGCCAAGAGACTGAATGAGCTTAGTGACGCTGACCGGGCCGAGCGAGGGAGATCACACGGCAGAAAAGAAATGAAAACGAGGTCGAATGACCGATTATGAACATGAGTCAGTTTTGCAGCGTTTAAAGAGGAAAAGTAGCTCCCCACCCTACCCTACTGAATGGGGGGGAAAGCGAGCAGGGGAGGGACGCCTCCCATGCACATGAATTTTTGAGCAATCAAGGGGGGGAGTGGAAGAAAACACTAGAAACTGTCTAGAAGTACTTACCCAAGCGAGGTTAAGCGGTCAAGCGCACATTCAGAGACTTTAAATTTTTTTGCGAAAGTAAACAAACGAAAAAGATGGCGGGGAAGAGGGACAAAGAAAAACTTTTGAAAACGAAACCGGAGTCCCCAAAACCGGAAATGACCAGTGA
>NW_015160022.1:0-2455 GCF_001447785.1 Gekko japonicus
TTTTTCTACAAAAAAAGCCCTGACTATGTGTACTGTATGTTCTGCCACGACACCCAAGAATAGACAGATAGAACAGATTTCGATGGTAATTCCCCACAACTGCTCCCCACAAATAATACAGAATGAGTACATCTCCTCTCTCTCTACCCACCCCGTGAGGCTGCCTCCAAACCTTCATACAGGGCCTTAAAAAAAAATTAGGTCCGCACACATACAGTACAAGTCACACAGTCACAGTTCTCTCAGATCTGGGCCAAGACATGCTGGATTGTACACATGTACACCCAATTTGAACATTTAACTCATACATGTATGCTGGGAGTGGGAAATATGCACAACATTGTTGTACCTGATTGTCATGGTTGTTCATTTAGTGTTCTTCTGTGTAGGCACTGTCGCGGAGTACACTCCTGGCACCCCCAGGTCACTGTTGTTCAAACCAATAATCCACTTGCACCCTGCTGAAGTCCCACTGTAGTAAACCACACCGACTCAGTTCTTAGTGGTCAACTATATACAGTGAAGTTTATTTACAGATCACAGCTCTCACCGACAAAATGCTTCACCAGACAGTCAACATCCAAATCAGCACACAATGTACAGGACACACACAGTTATATACATTCGGGGAGGGGACATGGTACACTGTTCAGTGTCCAGAAGGTCCCAGGCTCAATCCCCGGCATCTCCAACTTAAAGGATGAGGTAGTAGGTAACACGAAAGACCTCTGCCTGAGATCCTGGAAAGCCACTGCCTGTCTGAGTAGGATCAGTGGTCTGATTCAGTATAAGGGAGCTTCATCACATGTGGAAACTGTGCATGCACAAGCTGCCCCGAACATGTGCCGTTCAGATGTAGGCCAGCACACAATACATGCTGATGATCAGTTAGATCAGGGGTCCAGGTGTTTTTCTTCACACCCCAATGTTCATGAAACAATTGAGATGGCTACCTTAAGAAGTCCCAAATCGGCTTACAATCACATTCCCTTCCTCTTCCAGGCACAATGGCATCTTGTGAGATGAGAGGTGGGGGCTGAGAGAGTTCTGAGAGAGCTGGGACTGGCCCAAGGTCACCCAGCAGCCTTCATGTGGAGGAGGAGTGGGGAATCAAACTCGGCTCTCCAGATTAGAATCCAGTGCTGTTAAGAAGAAGAAGAAGAGATTGGATTTATACCCCGCCCTTCACTTGGAGTCTCAGAGCAGCTTACAAACCCCTTTCCCTTCCCCTATCCACAACAGACACCCTGTGAGGTGGGTGGGGCTGAGAGATCCAGATTACAATCCACTGCTCTTAACCACTACACCACGATGGCTTGTTATACGAACACAAAGGGGCAATGTTTTCTCTTTTCCTCCAGAGCAATTTGGTTGTGTTTATCTCTTCTTTCCTCCCCTATTTATTAAAAGGTCAGCAACAGATCAGAGCATGAGGCGGGCCTCGATCTCTTGAGCGAATTAAGCGTTGAGTTGACAAGTAAACTGTTTTTAATGCTTTCCCCCCCACCCAGTTTTCATGACTCCAGCCTGGCCTACAGCCGCATAAAGGCTGCATAAAGGAAGGCAGCTTGGCTTGTCAAAGACAATGAAACAAATCAGCGTGCTATCAATAGGATGGAAAATGACGCTTGTTCTAAAACTGGGCAGCAAGGATCCCAAGAGCTATAATTTACCAAACAAAACAATCCCTCTTGAATGTCGAGAGAGGGAAGAAAGAAATAAAACTCTTAACATAATGATATCCTCTCTCTGTTAGTAAAAATAATAATAATAAAAAAACATGCTTACCTCAGCCGTATCCCCACAACTTGGTGGAGAAGGAATTTAAATAAAACTACTTCAGGAAGACTGAGATTATCTACTTCAGGAATAAAATAAAACTTATAACTGACAGGGGGAACTTAGTGGGTGTTTGACTTGGCCGTTACGTTCTTTCCACAAAACCACACTCTATGCAAAATCGAAAAAGTGGGGGGAGATGAATTTATTTTTGTGAACGGGGCGAGGGAATCGCCAAGATTTAGGAACTTCATAGCAGCCATGTATAGATAGCTCTCACGTTCCACTTGGGCTACATCACAATTCTCATGGAATGATTTCGCATCTCTCATCTCTGCTACCTTGTCCCCCAAATACATTATTTTATCTTTTGCCTTTTCCAGGTCATGTAGAGCAGCGGTACTTGCAGAAAGCCACATTCACAATTCCCATCAACCTAAAGAACCACATTTACTTACACCCAGGACTTGGGGGTGGGGGCGGGGAAGAGGTTCCAGAACTCTCAAGAGGGAACTGAATTTTTCAACCTGTATACTGAAAACTCATGAGCTTCTAAACATTTTTAAAAGGATTTTGTCAAAGAGGTTCCGGAACCCCATTCCGGCGTGTTCCAGAAAAAAAGCCATGCTTCCATCCCCGTTGTGAGGTTTGCAGAATTTCTATTCCACTGGTGGCA
>NW_015160022.1:2642-3057 GCF_001447785.1 Gekko japonicus
AGTCCTCTCAGCCCCACCTACCGGGCAGGGTGCCTGTTGTGGGGAGGGGAAGGGGAAGGAGATTGTAAACCGCTCTGGGACTCCTTCGGGTAGTGAAAAGCAGGGTATAAATCCAATCTCCTCCTCTTCCTCTTCTTCCTCTTCAGGAGCCTTGCCCTCTTTCCTGAAACATGGGGTGGATGCCCCCATTGGGGAATGGTACTCAGAAGAGCCACCGTCGGCTTTTCAAAGAGCCACATGTGACTCCCCAGCCACTGGGTATCACTGGTGTAAAGTTCAGAGTGCTGGGTGAGGATACGCGAGATCCCAGTTCAATTCCTCACTGTGCCTGAAGCTTACTGGGTGACCTTGGGACAGTCACCCTCTCTCAACATGACCTATCTCACAGGATGCATGGGAAAGAGCAGGTAGAGAA
>NW_015160023.1:0-3367 GCF_001447785.1 Gekko japonicus
CTGGAAACACAGATGTGGACCCAGGACTCCTGAAGCCTTCTGCCTCTGCACCTATCCCAACATCAGGATGCAGACCAGCAGCCCTGACACAGAAACTCCAAACATCAAGGGAAAAAGACTAGTGTCACAGGAGTCCCAAATATACAAATTCCGTAGTAGAAAACACCAAAGATTGCCAAAATAATATATTAAACAATTATAAAGTTAGTGGTGTCACAACAACAACAGTAATGCATACTGTAACTATAATAAGGCATAAGATGCAATATTTCCTTCTTTGAAGATACGATATAAAGTCCATGTCTTCAGTAGTAGAAAACACCAAAGATTGCCAAAATAATATATTAAACAATTATAAAGTTAGTGGTGTCACAACAACAACAGTAATGCATACTGTAACTATAATAAGGCATAAGATGCAATATTTCCTTCTTTGAAGATACGATATAAAGTCCATGTCTTCAGTGTAACTTGATAGGAGGAATCCACATACTCATAACATTTTCCAAACAGCCTTTGCAAAGATGCCCATTCTAGATACTTGGAAGATGTGTTTCCTTTGACTTCTTCAGTTTGCCGGCTGTGTAAGTGGAACCTGATTTCTGCAATTTCAACAGACCACAAGGTTCATAGTGTAAGAAGCAAATCATAGGTTCTCCTCATAGTGTAAGAAGTGATTGAGATGGCATTGCCACATTGGCACTGGGTTCTTCTGGGCATTAGTACATTGCACTGGTTTTTCTGGGCTTCCAACAAACCCCTTGCTTGCCACAGGGCAGGCAAAACGTTAGGGAATTGGATATTGGCTGTGAAGCATTTGCGAGCTATTTTGCAGATAAAGTCCTGGTGCTTCGCCGAGTTCTCCCCACCACAATTGAAACAGTGAGGGAACTCGAGGCCCCGTGTGCGCCTTCAATTCTGGGTTTAGAACTTTTCAGCCTACTCAGCCGGGATGAAGTTGACAGATTGCTTGTATCTGTGCATCCAACCATGTGCGACCTTGATCCGTGGCCCTCCTGGCTCATTAAGGTGGGCCATGAGCGGTTTCGAGGTGCCCTATGGGAGATTATTAACAAGTCCCTCTCAGAGGAGCTGTTCCCTGGGGCACTCAAGGAAGCGATGGTCTGCCCTCTCTTGAAAAAACCATCTCTGGACCCGACCGAATTGGCCAACTATCGGCCGGTGTCCAATTTGCCCTATTTGGGCAAAATTATTGAGAGGGCGGTGGCGATACAGCTACAGAGTTTTCTGGAGGATGCTTCAGTCTTAGACCCCCTCCAGACCGGCTTTCGCCTGGGTCATGGGACAGAGACGGCATTGGTCGTCAGTCAGGATTGAGGTGGTGTGGCGGCACTGTTGTTGCTCAATCTGTTGGCCACATTTGATATGGTCAACCACCAGTGTTGGAGGTTAGGAGTTTGGGAGTGCTCTTGGACTCCTCTTTAATGATGGAGTCCCAGGTAGCAGCCACTGTCAAGTCAGCCTTTTATCATCTTCAGCTGGCACGGCAGTTGGTTCCCTTCCTTGACTGTGATGACCTGGCTACAGTGATCCATGCAATGGTCACTTTGAGGCTGGACTACTGTAACACTCTGTACTTGGGGCTGCCTTTGTCGCAAATCCGGAAACTGAAGCTAGTGCAGAATGCAGCAGACAGGCTGTTGATGGGTCTTCCTAGGCGGGACCACATCCAGCCTGTGCTGAAGATGCTGCACTGGCTGCCAATAGCGTACCAGATCTGCTTCAAAGTGCTGGTTCTTACCTTTAAAGCCCTTTATGGTCAGGGTCTGGCATACCTAAGGGACCACCTTTCCCCATACGTTCCCCCAAGGGTACTATGGTCAGGGGGCCAACATCTTTTGACTACCCCAGGCCTCAGGGACGTCAAATTTGCCGAGACTAGGGCCAGGGCCTTTTCAGAGGTGGCTCCTCCTGGTGTAATGAGCTCCCAGAGGAGATCCGGGCCCTGCGGGATCTTGCACAGTTCCACAGGGCCTGCAAGACGGAGCTCTTTCGCCAGGCTTTCGAGTAGGAGCTGCCACCACTACTGTTCCACCAATGCACTGCCACCGAAAATTGGTGGAGATACCATCAGGGTGCAAGTGGGCCCTGGGAAGAAGACTGGTTATCTGCTGTTTTGGAACTTACGTCGTTTGTCTGGATCCACCCTACTGGAACCCATCTTGGAACTGGGAACATCAGAGTACCTGCACTTTGTTGTATTATTGTTATATTTTTATTCTGTTTTAATTGTTTTAAATATGGCTTTTGCCCCAATTGTTAGCCGCCCTGAGCCTTAGGGGAGGGCAGGATATAAATTGAATTATAAATAAAAATAAAATAAAATTGTAATTCTGCACTTGACATCAATCCTTTTAAGCTGCCATTGCCACATTGGCATGGGGTTCTGCTGGGCATTCAGTGATTGTACTGGTACTGCTAGGCACTCTGTATTAGGGATGGGCACAAAATGGAAAAATGAGGTTCATGAAGGGTGGCTGTGGCGCAGCAATACGGTTGGGCACCAGGAATAGCTCCTGGGAACCACTGGCTCTTCATTTGTTTTAGAGGAGTTTTCAGGGGATCCCTGGTGCAAGGGACTTGATTCAGGGGACCCACTTGAGGCAACAAGTGGGTGGATGCCCTGGATCATCCCAGAAGCAAGCACCGAAGTAGCACAGTGAAGGCAGCCTTCACTGCACCAGCTGTGAATGCTCCGAAAGAAAGTGAGATATCTTGAGCCTCATCCATAACGCTGATGAAGATTTCCACTGTAAGTACTCCCAAAAGCCCCCTTTAAAATTTTAAAAGGACAAGGAAAGGAAGGGTGAAATCCCCCCCCTCACTACGAAGTGGCTGGGAAGATTTACTGACGGAAACCTGATCAAAATACCCCTTGGGGCAAAGCGAATCTATTTGACTGAGCTTCAATAGAAGGATTACAAAGTGTTTTTTCCAGGAATAAAAGGAAAGAAAGAGAGATATTTAGAGTTGGATGTGCTATTTTTCTGGCAACTTTTGATGATGTCACGCTATACTTCTGAGAACGGAGCAGTTTGTTGTGTCTAAAGTTATCAAGCACTGGAACTGTATTGAAGGATTCTTGGTTGTTAACATTTCAACAACAGTGACTATCTGATGATTGTAGCCAGTCTTGGAGGAACAGTGGACAAATAATCTGCAGATACTTTGGATGCTGACAGACTGAACTGAGATCGTTGCTATTGTATTAAAAGGGAACAAGACACATGGGGGGAAAGGCCAGCGGCTCCATGCTTAGACAGCTTCACAGAAACTAGCTTGCTGCAATTGTAATGAGAGGAGTTTCAGGTTTTAATTGTGGATGTGGTCACCTTGGGAGTCCAAA
>NW_015160024.1:0-2542 GCF_001447785.1 Gekko japonicus
GAAAGGGCTGTCTGGCAGCAAGCATGGGATGCTGGGGCCTGCCTGATCCAATGCCAGCCCTATCAGCAGGTCTGGGGTGTCCAGGGGGCAGGGTGTGACGGCTGCTATTTAGGGCACTGCCCCGCCCCGCTTACCATCTTTCCAGCACCGGACAGCTTGGCCCACCCTCCTGGCTCTTGAGTTAGCTGTAGTTGGTTGGGGTTTGCATGTGGTTTTGTTTCACTTGATCTTTTGTCTTGTCACAACTTGGTGGTATCAGCATGGGGGCAGATCCTTTATCAGGAAAGGTGGCTTGAGTGCCCATTTGCCTGAGAGTAGGGATCCCCTTAAGAGATCTTGGCATGAGGGTGAGGTAGTACGCCCAGCCTGGGGGCACAGCCGGTAATTACTCAGGTGGCAGGGGAGACTACCTCAAGGCATCTGCCTTTGTGCGATCCAGAGACCTGTCATCCCAAGGTATTCAGCAGATCATCGACTAGCAGGGGGTCAGTCAGTGGACAGGATCCAGTACCCCATGCTGTGCCAAAGCATAGAATCATCATAGAATGTTAGAGTTGGAAAGGACCTTGCAGGTCATCTAGTCCAACCCCCTGCACTCTGCAGGAGCATAGCCAAAAGATAGCTCTACAACATACCCAAAAGATGATCGTCCAGTCTCCACTTGAAAACATCCAGCAAAGGAGCATCCACCACCTCCCGAGGCAGACTGTTCCACTGCTCAACCACTCTTACAGTTAAAAAGTTTCTCCTGATATTTAGCCAGTAACAACTCCCTTGTAACTTCCACCCATTAGTTCTAGTCTTGCAATCTGGAGCAAGAGAGAATAGATCTGCTCCATCTTCTACATGACAGCCCTTCAAATATTTGAAGACTGCAATCATGTCCCCTCTAAGCCTTCTCTTTCCCAGGCTAAACATACCCAACTCTCAGCCTTTCCTTGTAAGACTTGGATTCCAACCCTCTCACCATCCTGGTTGCTCTCTTCTGGACACGCTCGAGCTTGTCAACATCCTTCCTAAAATGTGGTGCCCAAAACTGGACACAGTACTCCAGGTGAGGCCTGACCATAGCAGAATAGAGCGGAACTACCACCTCCCGAGATCTGGACACAATGCTTCTGTTAATGCATCCTAAGATTGCACTACAGCTGTAACCAATAAAGTTGTGACCAATTTTATTCCACTTTTCTGAAAACTGTGCACGTAGGCATTATTTCAACAGAAGCCATACACAGGGTTATTAGTTGGGGTATAGAGGAACTCTTTGCCTTGGGCACCTACCTTGCACCCTCCCCTTGGCACTGGGGTCGCAAACATCTCATTATGAGTTGCGTTAGAGTATTTATGCATTTCTTTTTTCGTGTTGTAAGCTATGAGCTGATCTAACAAAAGTTGTCTGGTTAGCCTACAGCCAGGCTCCCCAACATTTTCAAGACCACGAGCATTTTAGAGTTCTGACATAGGGTGATGGGTGCCACCACGAAACCAGCCACAATATTGCAGTCAGAGGTTGTGGAGACAACCACAGAACGTCAGGAAGTGAAGTTATGCATAACTCGAATAGTAAATCAACACTTCAGACAGAAGCTCTGTTTAACAGTATGTGTCTTAAGATGAATGTATTATTTAAAAATATTCTCTTGCGTACAAATGGCCTACCTTAAGTCTCACAGTGAAGATTCTTGTACTGTGGGGGCACCATGAGATCTCCAGTGGCCAATCATAGGTCCTACTGGGCAAAAGCCCCACCTGGTCCTGCCCACTTTCAAAAAACACCCGGTGGGCACCAGGAAAGGTATTGGCAGGTGCCATGGCACCCTTCAGATTTGTTGGTTTACATCTGTTGGTTTAGGTCTCTAAACATGTCTCGGGGGCAACATTGTGAGCTCTTTCAGTTACAGGAACTTCATCAAATGACAGAGCGACTAAGCTTTTTCTAGATTTGAGCCTTCCAGTATTCTTCAGAAAACTGCAAAAAGACAAGTTATTATGTCACCTCTGATATTCCAGTTCCTGTTCTTTAATCCATAATTCTTTTTCAACCTATTGTAGGATCTATGCCTTCCTCCTACAGGGAAAGATTTAACTGTATGATCATTTGACTGCCAGTTGTAAAACCAATGTTTTATTAATAGTATGATCCCAAGAATACTTGCCTGGAAGTAAGCTCCACTGAACCGACTTAAGTAGGATTCTGGGATTGTTCTCTGAGTTGGAATTGAGTAGTGATGCTTTCTTGACTGTTGTTAGTTTCCTCCAATAGGCTTGCAAGTGGTATTTGGAATTAAGTTTTTCATGGCAACAGTGAGGACTCAGCCATCATATCTCTTTTGATTTACTTGCTCCCTAGATCCTCTCTCCAGTCAGGAGTAATGTTTTAAAGTTTTCAGCTGCAGCTGGGAAACCTTTAGCTCTTTCACCACCATTCTTCCTCATTTTGGGAAGGATTAAGGTATACTATACTGTTTAAAATTTTAGAAAAAGTAACTGGAAGATGGAGCTCCTCTTCTATGTATCTGCATCTGATAGATCCATTGCTCTT
>NW_015160024.1:2556-3021 GCF_001447785.1 Gekko japonicus
TCCCTCATATACCCCCATGCAAGGATTTTTTTTTCCCTTATGCCAAATCTAATAATTGATCCATCCATCCGGCTTGGTATTAATTTCTGTGGGACTTTCCAGATTCAAGGCATATATTCTCCCACTGAGCCTTGTTCTTTGTTCCAGTGTTCAACAGATGAGTCTTTCTTGACCATTCTGTTACTTCTGAAATTTTATACATACTAGACAGTATTTACAATGGAATCCTAAACAGAGTTACACATCAAAGTCAGTGAGCTTAGAAGGGTGTAACTTTGTTCAGGATTGATCTATTAATTTACAATCTTAACTGTTACCATTTGCTTGTTATCATCTCCATTCTCATTCCTTTTGCTTCTTGTTTATTTGTTAGACTGTAAATCACTTTGGAACAAGACTTGTTTTATCTTCTATAAACTGCAAGCTTTAGGTCATATCAGCTGAAATAACTGTTAACAAGCTATT
>NW_015160025.1:0-3019 GCF_001447785.1 Gekko japonicus
CAGAGATGTTCCACCAGGCCTATGGTTGATGACAAGCAAAATACAAAGGGGGATCATGGTTAGACGATGTAGAAAACTGTAAGAGCACCATGAAGCAAGCTAACTAACAATATATCACATACGTTATGAGAAAACAATTTAAGAAGAAGATTTATACCCCGCCCTTCACTACCCGAAGGTGTCTCAGAGCGGCTTACAATCTCCTTTCCCTTCCCCTCCCCACAACAAACACCCTGTGAGGTAGATCGGGCTGAGAGAGCTTTTCCGAGAACTGCTCTTTCCAGAACAGCTCTGAGAGAACTTGTAACTGACCCAAGGTTACACCAGCATGCGGAGGAGTGGGGAATCAAACCTGGTTCTCCGCTCTCCTAACCACGACACCAAACTGGCTGTCCAGTAATCCAACACATAGTGAATTAATAATAGGAATTCAACAGAATTTATAAACATATGAGGTAGAAGGTATCAAAACATTTTATAGAAGGCACAGACGATTCAAAAAGCAATCGGCGCCACCAATTTAAGGACCACCTAATGATGAGTGCACAATACACAATATACAAGCTGAAGTCCTGTACATGCACAGCCTCCAGGCAATGTTCCCTCTAAGCTGTGGAGTCTTGTGAGCAAAAATTCTACTTTGTGAGCTGCTGGCATTAAAGTTGTGACCGAGCGATTTGGCTGCTGCATCAATTCGTTTGTGCTGGAGCCGTCCTTCCTGAGCAGAGACAAAAAGGTGTGAGCCGGAGGCTAAAAAACTGTGAGCTAGCTCACACTGACTCAGCTTAGAGGGAACACTGCCTCCAGGTAGATCTCCCGTGGTGCTTGGGGCAAGGACTTCAAGCAGAAATCTATCATCAGCCAAGCAAACCCCAATGGACAATCGATAAAGACTATTTCAAGAAGACCTTTTCCCAAGAGCTGATAACCTCCTATTGATTTGGTCAGATACCACTTAATCAGAAGGTCGCATTAAATAACGGAACACCACGACCTCCAATCACTCCCAAACGGTCCGCTTTATCATTCAAGATGGGATAAATATGCGATGTATTGTTGGTTAGCTTGCTTCACGGTGTCCTCACAGTTTTCTATGGTTGAAGACAGTGGTTTAAATGCCATCTGATTAGTTCTGAATGATCATGGCTTTATCGTTTTAAACTTTAAATACATTGATTGAAATGTATTTATTGAATACTAGGAGTAATGCCCATTGTGGGAAGAAATACAACGAGATCTAGAAGGAAGCTCCAGATGAGTGTCCCGACCGTGGCTGGTGGGGCGGCAGAGGGAAGCGGAAAATGGAGGGAGGCAAGCCATGTTTCTTTCCTTCTGCTTAGCTATAAGACAGGGCTGTCTCAAGTCATTTTGCTGCCCCAAGGGGGTAGAATGGGAGGACAGCCTCATGGTAACAGATATGGTTCTCTCCACCTCTGACTTATTATTTGAGGGGGAGGGGGGTGTTATGCAGTGGCAGCTAAGGTAGAAAAGCACCTCCTCCTGTGCCACGTTTTCTGGGTTCCAAGGGTCTGGAAAGTAGTTCCATAGCTGATTACACGGTTGCCAACTCTGGGTTGGGAAATACCTGTAGATTTGAGGGGTAGAGCCTGGGGAAGGCAGGATTTTGGGTGGGGGGGACCTCAGCAGGGTATAATGCCATAGAATGCACTGCCCAAAGCAGCCATTGTCTCCAGGAGAACTGATCTTGGTCATCTGGACATCAGTTTTAATAGCTGGCGATCTCCAGGTGCCGCCTGGAGGTTGGCTTGTGTTAATTTGGGGCTAAGCAGTCACAGCTAAGGTAGAAAAGCACCTCCTCCTGTGCCACGTTTTCTGGGTTCCAAGGGTCTGGAAAGTGGTTCCATAGCCGATTACATGGCATAGAATCTACTGCCCAAAGCAGGCATTGTCTCCAAGAGAACTGATCTGGGTCACCTGGACATCAGTTTTAATAGCTGAAGCCCTGACTGCTACGTCACATTGGCTGTCAAACAGGGGCCATCTCAGCAGGATATAAGGACACAGAGTCCACCATTTTCTCCAGGGGAACTGATCTCTGCCATCTGGAAAGCAGTTGTAATTCTGAGTGGTCTCCAGCCCTCACCTGGAGATTTGCAACCATGGCTTCCCCCAACAGACACGAAGGGGAAATTTATTTTAACTCAGAACATCAACAGCAAACTGTTCAGAATGTTAGAGGGAAAGGCCAGTGAGGCCGCATATGCAAACGACCTCTGTGTTCCGAGGCAAAGGCGAATCAGGCCACATATGCAAATGACCTCTGTGTTCTGACTGGCTGTGGGGGGGAGAGGAACAGCAAACTGTTTAGAATGTTGGAGGCAGGACTCAGGCAAAGCAGCCAGTGGATAGGGAGACCCTCTGAATGACAGATCAGAGAGCGAACTGAATTTGGAGCGTGTTGGAATGTTCAGGGGAGTCCATGACCAAAATAGAATTATATATACCGGAGGATTGTCAAACGACCCTGAACCCCATGAGAGGGACAGCCGTCTACAAATCAAGCAAATAAAATAAATAAATAAGTTGAAGGGACTTCCAACTTGAGCAAGAGACAATAAATTATGCCCTTGTGAGTCCCGGTTCTTTCTCCTCTCTCCTAAGCATCGTGTTGCCAAGTCTGGGTTGGGAGGAGCCTAGGGGAGGGCGGGGTTTGGGGAGGGGAGGAGCCTCAGGAAGGTAACGCCATAGAGTCCACCCTCCAAAGCAGCCATTTCCTCCAAGGGAGCTAATCTCTGTTGTCTGGAGACTGGTTGTCATTCCGGGAGACTGGCTACCTTATCCGAGCATCAATGCCCATTGTGAATGCAAGGGGGCCGGAACCTAAGATTGAGCAACTGTTGGGCCGGAGGTGCCAGATGTCCCAGCGTTTGATACGACAGATAACCGATGCGGGGCTTTAGACTTCTCTCCGTCGCTGGCTTCCTCTACTTGAGAGAGCTGCTATTTGCTCCTTCGAGGGAACTTATATGTACCCATCAGCAATGTTCCCTCTAAGCTG
>NW_015160026.1:0-3002 GCF_001447785.1 Gekko japonicus
TTGATGGACCAAAGGTCTGATTTAGCATATAGCAGTAGGTATGGACCCCCTCATGGATCACTGCCTTGTCGTGGCGAGGGGGCTTGTGTGGTTCGATGAAGCTGTGGGCTATGCTGTGGAGGGCCACCCAAGACGGACAGGCCACAGCAGAAAACTCAGACCAAGCGTGATCCCCTGGAGAAGGAAATGGCAACCCACTCCAGTATTTTTGCCAAGAAAACCCCATGGACAGTAACTATGGTGCTGGAGAAGACTCTTGAGAGTCCCTTGGACTGCAAGAAGATCAAATCAGTCAATCCTAAAAGAAATCAACCCTGACTGTTCTCTGGAAGGCCAGATAATGAAACTGACACTCAAATACTTTGGCCACCAAATGAGAAGGGAGCACTCACTGGAGAAGACCCTGATGCTGGGAAAGATTGAAGGTCAAAGAAGACGGGGACGGCAAAGGATGAGATGGTTAGACAGTGTCATAGATGCAACAAACATGAAATTGAGCAAACTTCAGAGGACGGCGGAAGACAGGAGGGCCTGGCGGGAGCTGGTCCATGGGGTCGCGAAGAGTTGGACTCAACTGTGCGACTGAACAACAACAACAAGCAGGTATGGGCACGAACAGGGAAACCCTGGTCTCATTCGTGAACTAAACCGGCCTGTGTCTTGAACTGGTTCATGAACTTGAAGTGCCCTGGTTCGAGAACCAGTTCATGTGGAAATTGTCCCCCCAGGGTTCTAGAGGTTCCAAAATTATAGGGCATCTCCAGCTGACCACCAAGTTTGGTGAAGGTTGGACTTTGGGGGTCTGAGTTACAGAACTCCAAACAAGGCGCCCTAGGAAAGCGCTTTTTGGGGAGATATCAGGTGTGGGTTCAGGAGTGCATAGACCAAACCACCCTCCATCCAACTAAAAATGCGATTATTGGGTAGGAAAAGCTGCCGACCCCACCCAGGGTGGCTGTGGGGCAAGCCTGGCTCCAGCCCTGTGGCTCGCCAAGCCTAGGTTGCCCAGCAAACACTGGAACCTCAACCACATCAGCACCCCAAACTGACTGCCAGCTGTGTCCCATTCCCAGGAAGGATCTCCCTGCCGGGTGGTGGTAGTGAACATGGGGCGATTTACACAGCCTGATTCCACTGCCTGTGATCACTGGAAGTCCCCTTGATGGCCTGAACATGATGTGAAACACATCCAGTGTACAAGTAAGAGATAGATGCTGGTTCATGAGGTGGGTGTTCCGCTATGGGGAGGAGGATATTGGTCCTACTAGGTCTTGAGCGTGAGGTTGATGTTGCTTGAGCTGGCTGTGGGGCAAGCCCAAACCCAGCCCCATGGCCGACCATGCCTAGATTACCCAGCAAACACTGGAGCCTCAACAACATCAGCGCCCCAAAACAACTGCCAGCCACGTCCTGTTCCCAGGAAGGATCTGCCTGTGGGGAGGGGGGTTAACATGGGGTGATTTACACAGGCCACTTCCAGTACCTAGGTTCAGTACCTAGGACATGAAACACGTCTGACAAACAAGTAGGAGGTCGATGTTGGTTTGTGAGCTGGGTCTTCTGCTTCGGGGAGGAGGATATTGGTTCTGTCGGGTCTTGCAGGTGAGGTTGATGTTGCCTGGGTTGGCCGTAGGGCAAGCCCAGTCCTGGCCCTGTGACCAACTAAGCCTAGGTAGCCCAGCAAACTGTGAAGCCTCAGCAACATTGGTGGCCAAAACCGACTGCCAGCCACACCCCTTTCCCTGGAAGGATCCACCCGCCAGGGGTGGGGTTTAACATGGGGCGATTTACACAGGCTGCTTCCAGTGCCTGTGATCACCAGAAATCCCCTCGTTGGCCTGAATATGATGTGAAACATGTCCAACATACAAGTTTGAGGTAGATGTTGTTTTCTCCCACCCAAGCACTGGGGTGCACCTCATGGGCCCTGTTGTATATTCAAAGTAATATGGACTGCATGAACCTTACTGTGAATTGCCTCATACAGGTACAATGTTAAGCTTCGCCCTGGGCTAGGATCCTAGTGTAACCAATAAGAGTACTAGCCCAGGAACCGACATCCAATCACCTTGCAGAGCGGGATCGCTCGTGATTGGTCTTTATCGCTCCAACCTCATAGGTTGTTATTTGTACAGAGGGTGTGGCTACATTAGCCGGGAATGTTTAAATACAGAGAAGCCAGTGTATATACTTTGAGGGGTTCTGGCTGGCGATTGTTGTACCGTGTTGGAGAAGTAACGAAGCTGAAGAATAAAAGCCGCATTCTTGCTGAACCTCCCACCCAAACACTGGGGTGCACCTCATGGGCCCCATGCCAAGATCACCCTGAGGGGAAAAGGAAAAACCTGGAGCCTCCCTGGGATTGTCTTCATCATCTCAGTCTGTACTAACTGACTCCTGTTATGAAAACATTGGATTATGACTGCCGTCACATAGGAATGTATATATGGATGTATTACACTTTAGATTTTATGTGTTTTTAAACTGTTTAAACATTTTATGTAAGCCGCCCTGAGCCTGCTTCGGCAGGGAGGGCAGAGTAAAAAACAAACAAACAAATAATTTATGCTCTGACCTAGATAGCCTAGGCTGGTCCAATCTTGGTAAATCTCAGAAGCTAAGCAGGGTCACCCTTGGTCAGTGTTTGGATGTAGAGTTTGTAGATGATAGGTATGATTTAGATGATTGTCTAAGATGGTAGTTTACTTTCTATGTTTGTGTGTCGGTAAATTGAAATAAAAGTATTTTAAAAAATACTACTTCCCCACCTGTCAAAAGGTGCTGCCTAAAATTCCGAATGCCCTGTTTACCTGGAACGTTCTGAATGCCTCCCAAGATTTCTAGATCATCCTACAGTTCCACAAAAGGCCCAAAATTGGGATATGCAAAGTTTTAGGGTTTCAAGAAGAATGTCCCAAGTATGCAAGAGCATTCCTGTTGCCTCCTCCTTTGGGGGGGCAGGGGAAGGATGACTACATGGGGGGGGGAGAGAAAAGAATTGA